>NW_018020763.1:1453-68163 GCF_002006095.1 Pseudomyrmex gracilis
GAAAAAAATGGTTCAGGACTTTTCGACTCAGTTTTACTCCTTCTACCTGCCTACGAGAGATTATACGGCAATTCTGGGACACCCTGTATATATACGTTACTTTGACATGACACACAAGTGGACGGACGTGTCGCATTTCAAAGGTGAATAAAAGATGCTGCTTGCATCGTGAATTAATAACAAAACTATAGATACACGTGTCGATTCACAGAACGTTTTAATTTCGATGTTTACAGGTATAGTTAAACAATCTTTGGCCTTGCGAGCATGCAATTTCCCGAAGTAGGTTGATATGTAAATTTTTGTTTTAATTGGAAATTTTGTTATAATTCGAACTCGAATTTCTTGGCAAAATCAAGCACCATCTAAACCGACGGGCCGATCTTAATAAGGAAATTCTTGTGTTTATGTAGAAGATAAGTGTAATTTATCTTTGCTTTGCCAGTTTGTAGAATAAACAAATTTCATATACGTAACATCTTACAAAACTTAACGAGAAACCCAACTGCAAACAACTGCACAAAGTGGAAATCTGAAAATAGAAGAGAACGAAGAGATGAGAATTTACATAATTACCTACGTTTTAATATGTGATACGTAAACGTTGGGTGCGCACCATCTGATAGCAAGTGACGCTGAACGCGCGGATTTAGACAACACGAGAATTTGTTGTATCTTTAAATTTAATCGAAGAAGATCACATGAAAGCATCTCTCGCGCGCAAAGTGCAACAATAAATACTATTCAAACTTTTGATACGGCATCTGTTTTTTTATCACTTTAAAAATGAACACTTACGTACGCGCGACGCACGTGTGAAAACGTTGTTCTGCAGTGATGTTGTTTTAATGTTGTTCACGTGCGTATCAGAACAATGCGCGCATACATGGCTTCATCTCCCGTGACGACGTTACGTCGTCAGGAAGAAGCGATGGCTTCGGAGAGCGTATCTTCCGTCCGCTGTCACACACGGAATCCATAGAGCGGATATATTCCGTTATGCCGTCTATCTTGCATAATACTTTTCCTTATCCGGCCGCGTCATCTTTGCGATTTCCGCCGCGTGGAAGAGCAGCCTCACGGCGGATATCCGCGGTCGTATTGCCTTTGATGTCCGCCATATCAGTTCCATATTCGATGCGTGGAATACTCGTTTCCGCGGAAACGGAATGTCGGATGTTCTCTTCCGGTTAGATGTCAGCGATATCCGCCCGGAAGGGGGGAGGAGGGTTGTAACATGTTTTTTTTTTTATTTTATTTTATCCCTAACGCGGTGGACATAATTATCTGTCAATCTCTCGAGCGAGAGTTTTTACAATGATAGATATAACTTACTGTTGTGTGAAAAATTAATATAACAGAAGCTAGAGGAAAAGCTAAAAAAAAAAAGAAAAAACATTAAATAAATACTTATATTTTTATTCTTATTTTAACACTTGCGTATAATTTTGTATATAAATGTTAAATATTTCTTTCATATAAAAGAGTTATAAGTTTTAGAAATATATACTTTGTCCAAATTTGGTCTAACTTGACAAAATTTTGCATTGAAATAAAAGTAAAGTATGTATATTTTTGAGAAATTCATTTTCTTTGAAAGAAATATTTTACAAGTACGCAACATTTACAAGTATGTAACAGCTTGTGAAAACATAGAGTATACAATGTCAATATGACATATAATTTTGTTTTATCAATTATTCTTTGTTATAAATAGTTTTTCACACATTTTAGGATTTTGGTGGACAATTACATTACAACAAGATTTCTCCAAGAACATTGTTAATATATTTTGAAATGTGAAAGAAGAGAGCATTTTAAGTACACATGTACCAACTCTTCAAAATATAAAGGGATTTGATGGAAGAGGAAGCGCTCAGTCTCTGTTCCATGTATACGCCATGCATGTTTGTATTCGCTGTAAAAAGCTCGTCGACTTTCGAAAAGAGGCAAAGAAGCACGGTATTCCGATAACGCGCTGCAGAGAGCCCGCAAAGAAATATTTTTCAAACGAAAAATGCCGCGCCTCTCTGCCGAACATAAAAGCTCTGATTCCTTATCTATCACACGCGCCATTATAAATTTTTCTGTGAGAAGAGCTGCTTAAAAGAAACTATTCTCTTGTGTTACATAAATTACAAATCCTCGTCCTCGCGAACTAACATAGAAACGGATTGAGTAGAGATACAGTACGTGAAAGCAGTGTCGCATGGTAGAAACAAATATTTTTGTTGACTTGCGTGTTATTTCGTATTATTTCAGTGTTGTTAAAAGTCTCGAATTTTTGCGTGCCGAGTTTCTTGCAATATTTTAAAAAGAGAAACTTCTCTTTAAAAAAGTAAACTTTTTACCTTCCACGTCTCTAAATTTAAGATTATATGAAAGCGAGTAAAGTCTTCAAGAAAATTTTTCCTTTTTGTAAATTCTCTGCTCACGCTAAAAACGCCCGTCTGTGTGTGATATGTTGATATTATTTTAAAATTAATGTACACACATATATATATATATATATTTTTTTTTATTTCTGCGCAATGACCATTACTTACTTCAAATTAGTAATTACTTACTTCATATTCAAACATATAAAATAATATATAACGTTTGAAATTACTTTGTATAAGGTTTGAATTTGCACACTGATAACTGTGCTCGCATTGGCCCTTTCATTCTTGATATTATAAAACAATATATTTATGTGACACAGCAATGAGATGTGCTGAGACTCTACACGTTTTATTCTCCATTTCTTACTCTCACGTTCTATATTTCTATATTTCGAACGGATTTTCATATCTTAATGTACAATCTCGTCGTATTTTATTTCAAATGTTTCATGGCGGCAGTTGGGATAGCAGCTTGATAACATTTGCGCTCAAGATCTCTCTCCTCGTTTTAGATGTCTTGAGGAACTCTTAAGCGCTTGTTGAAAAATATGATTGTTATTTGTGCAGCGTATGATAACGAAAAATATATGCTCGGGTAATTTTACATATCGTACCAAATAAAATAGCAAAGGAAATATTTCAGATTTGTTTGTGTTTCAGTTGGTTTTTTTTTGGAGTTATTACTGTTGTTATTCTTACATAAAAAGCATAGAAAAAAAATGCATTATTAACGAAGGAAAATTACGTAGCTCGACGTAGCTAAGTGTGAATACCTTTGTAAGCATGGCATTTCAGATCAAAAAGAAACTTTTGGCCTCTTTAAATTTCATTCTTTTGATTCCAATGAGCGATGGAGTTCTTAATCACTTGAAAATTGATTTTCAAGTGTTCGTAGTTGAAATATTTTTCAACTACGCTTATCAACGTGTGCATTAGATTTTCCGAAAATCGAATTCCACGTCCTCTTCTACTTGGGGCAAGTCCGCAACCTCCGACGTTCGCCGGAAATCAGCTGTAAGGACCGGCAGGAAGTTGGTAATGCCTATATCGCAAAGATGGGAGCTTAATTCGATGGAGAAACTCATCTCGTGGAAGTATCGTAACTATATAACGGATATATCGAGGAACTTTGACCGTAAATCAATCGGATGTGCGTTTGTCGGATATACGGGTATTAGGGCAAGGAGTTTATCGATCGACACAAAAAGAGAGAGACATATCTTTTTGGTAACTATCGTTGCTATGTGCGACAAGTATTACACGAGGTAGATCACGTCGACAACGACGACGACGACGACGACGACGACGACGATGATGATGACGAAGAGGACGAGAATGGCGTCACTGTTTTTACGAAGGTCTCGCGTACGGTCCGCGACTCCACCATTTTTCATTGTAGAACTTGCAACAGGTGTAAACTTCGCGAGGAACGCCCGCTGTTATGTAATCTACCAGCCAGATAAGTTCTCCTTAAAGAAGACGCAGTAAATAATGGCTTCTTCTCGTAGCCGCGCGCGCAACTAGAAAACTTGGAAACTCGGATAAACGTGAAAGTCGCAACGAGTATAAGATTTACGATGGTATTACAATAGCGGAATCACGGACAATTTACTCAGTCGTGATTCTCGCTTTCGCTTCTAAAATTAAATCTGGAAAGTAATCCGCCAAACAGCGCGCAAATAGAATAAGCCTTGCTAAATATTTTCTTTTTTCTTCGCGCGTACGCATATATATGATGTTTTCTTAGTACAAACAGTCACGTAAAATAAAAAATAACAAGTAACTTCAACAGACGATTTCAAACTCGTTTTCGAGAAACGAAAAGAAGTATAAAATTAATTTCTTACGTTTCTTCTATTGCACTATACAGAGTGTTCCGCAAAAGATTGGTTCGCATAGCTTGACTTACGTGTTTCTGAGATTATTTTGAGTAAAACCAGTTCAAATACCACTCTGTATCAATATACATACTTTTAAGATTGTAATATTTGCGCCGTCCACGTACGTCCCGAGACAAAACACGTCCAACTTTTGATTAACTTGAGAGATTAATTTCGGGATTCGTTCGGCCGTCGCACCCGTAAACAACGGCGCGTTTGTACACGTGGGTCGAAAAAGAAAATAGAGGGAGAAGATCGGAAATGGCGGCAGACAATACGGACAAAAGGATAGCGAAAGGTAAGAAAGAGGATGTTTGGGGGACAAGAGCGACGCAAGAAAACCGCGCGCGCTTTATACGCGGAAAAGCGGCTGTGAACTTGGAAACTTACCGCGCCTATAAATAAGATCTTTTCTCCTCTCGTCACAGTGCATTCTCTCTCCGGCCGAACTTAGCCGGACCTGTTTGCCGTGCAAAGGAGGTTTGCTGCCGGTTATTCTCAGACAACCGTGGATAACGAGCGAATAAAACTTTTCCCCGACCGTATTGTTCGTCCCTTTTTCTCCCCGCGCGGCACGCCATTTATTTCCGCGTATATCTCATCTAGATGCAATGCACTTTGTACGAGAAGAGCGAAGATGAATGCGGGCGCGCTTGAAGGCGGGTGTTGCAACATTCCTTTCCCGTGAGTTCCGTGAGTCAATTGTTTTTGAAAGAATTGAAAGTATCAAACGGAACACAAACAGATACAGAGATGTTTGCATTTTAATGAATAAACATATATAAATACCTTAACAAGTGAATAAGTTTGTTGACAATTTAAAAACAGAAAGAGATCCAAACATTAAGATCGAAATGCTGCTACTTGAAGAAGAATAATAATTTACACGCGCCATGTATATTGGCTCGCATTTCAACTTTTTATACTTTCTTTTTCTTTTTTTTTTAAGTAAACTATATTGTATATCGTATAATATAATATATCGTACATAATACTTTTGTAAATCGCCCGGTTTGTGAAAATCCTTCAGAATTTTATTCGCATGAGGTCAGACTAATTAAAAACAGCAGAGATTAAAGTCAGGTCAGAGTTGGATTCAAACTAAACCGCACCGCGCGACAGAGCAATTAAACGAAAGTCGTATAATCCGGAGTTTGACTGCTTCACTTTTGCAAACTGTGTGTTAGACTCCTCCCCAAAAAAAGCTTTGAAAAATCAAACAAACGGCAGACGAAGAGATCGACATCGCATGTTGCTCATTTTCGGCAGTGGTTTGTTTATCGCGATATTTTATAAGAGGGAAGAAGAAAGAGAGAGAGAGAGAGAGAGAGAGACGTATCTACGTCGATGTTTTTTTTATATTATCGTCGTGAGCAAGAATATCGGATGATAAAGGCATCCGTTATATATTTCATCGTCGAGTATATCCGCGGAAACGACCGCGCCTGCTTCACCTTCGCGTTATATTTCAACCCATCTTCGGCATCCCGACTCGTAATTACGACGTGATATATTGTCCTTACCCCGGAGGGACCCATGAATGCTCTCTCAGCCTCGCCATCCGGACTCTTCACGATGGTAGTTTTCGTCCATAAGTATGCGGCCAACGCGCGATTACCCGCTTTTAAAATATCTTCCTCGTCGTATTACATACATAAATAAATACCCAAAACTTGTACACAAAACTTGAACTGTTTAACAGTATCTATTTTGATGAATTTTTTTCACGTTTAATCCGCATGTAAAAATAAATTAATATTTTTCACCAATGGCGAAAATTTATCTACGTTGTAAATATGTAAAATGTGACGAACCGAAAGGGCATAAAAAGAAAGTTTATGTAAAACGACGAGAGATGTAAGAAAATTAACCAAAAAAATCGACAACAAGTACACAAATATCTATATTTGAAACAAAGTAAATATATCTGGATACTTGAAGAAATATTCTTTCAGAAGTAGTCGCGAGTAACTTCAAGCTCATAGACCCGCATCAAGATACAATCACAGAGCCTAGAAAATTCAAGGACGACGCTCAAATCCCTTGGAGCACAGAGTTACGGCGACAAGTCTCGTCTTCAGAAACTTCTTAAAAAAACTTTACGACATATATATACGACGGAACGTAAAAAAAAAGAAAAATTTTTTACCATCTTGAGGCATTACGACATATTTCCGCGTTCAGTATACGTGACGGTTCGGCCATGCTCTTCGAGCAGATATTCCGGCCGTCAGCTCGCCATGACTAAAGGTTAAACTGTCGTTAAACTGGCTTATCGCTGTCCTATGTTTTACGGCAACAATCACTTAGCCCGCAGTGAGATTTGCGTATTGAATTATATATATATATATATACATGTATATACGCGAGTATAAAGGCGCGCGCGCGGTGTTGCGCTATACGCACGTCCATCAGCGCTGATCCAATTTTCCCAAACCGTTTATATCATAGTCGGAACGATAATCCAGAAAGCCGCGTATATCGGGGAAAATAGCTAAGCTTGATTTCGGCTAATTTCAACTGTCAGTGCAATCCGGCACAAAAACCTTTGTATCGCGGAATATTGGTTGAGAATTTTTTTCGATCTCGCTATTACCTCGCTGTTCGGCGTTACGAACGAAATGTGAAAATACTGACAAGTCGGTTTGCGAATGAAGTCAAGCGAAAAAATATCGGTGACGGAAGGACGGGATGTTTCTCGTTCCCCGTCGGCAAATATATCGCTTTATTCCCGATTGTGATCTATATTTCCTCGCGATGGATATCGCGTTTCGAGTCCTTGTGGATGAACCGGCTCGTGTGTATACGCGTGCGTGCGCGCGCGCGCGTATTGTATATATATATATATAATATACAGTAACGATACACACACCGTGTCATTGATGTCATACTATCGACGGGAGGACGTCATCGTGATTCGCGGACGTTGAATAGCGCAGAAAGATTAATAGACTACCGTAAAGTTGAAACTTTGTCGGCATCCCTCTCGGATATTCTCGCTGCGTTTTTACAGCCGTTTGCTATGAGTCCCAACCGGAACTTCATCTAAAAATAGGCGTTGTTTTACGAGTCCATTAGGATATTTTTACGTTCCCCTTCCTGATTCTTTCATTCGAGCTTACTCTCTGCGTGTCTTCTTCCACTTTACTGTCCACATCGCAGCTAGTGAAATCGATGAAAACCATTGTCACGCCATCGACTTCACTTCGCTTACGTCGGAAGATAAACTTTCGCTGGTCTATGTTTAACTTCGAGTAACTGCTAATCGGTTTCGAACTCGAGTTTGCGTGAATACAATAAAGAAAACCAACTTTCTCATTGACAGTACATATGGCAAAAACTTATTCGCGCTACTACTTCGCAGTATTTTTATTCTTAATTACTTAGACCAAGATTATCGCGATATCTACTTAATGTAATAAAAGAAAAGAGAAGGACGAGAGGTGAAATTTAGATGAAAATTACAGTTTCTCTTTATCTTTTTTCTAATTTTTTAATTATATATTTACAAATATTACTTTCTCTCTCTCTCTCTCTCTCTCTCTCTCTCTCTCTCTCTCTCTCTCTCTCTCTCTTTCTTAGATGTACAATATTTTATTAAATATTATTATTGAAACTTAAGTATCAATTTTGTTATATTACACATATTTCGCGTATCGTATTTCAGAAAACGTTCGTTTTAATTATAGCTTTATAAGTGGCTATTAGAATGCTTTATTGCGGCATATCGCATTTACACTTTACTCGTTCGTCCCTCATTCTTCAGACTAGAAACGGCCACTTTATCCTCTCTCTCGTTCGCAGGCGGATCCGGTATAGCCGTATAACAAGCGTAGAATAGCATACGCATTAGCTCGGACGTGTGCTCGGGCAGGATCTCGTGAAGGATCTCGTTGGCGGCACTTAAACGGAGCGGCGTCGAGGCGAATGAGGGAGGAAAATTTTCCCCGCGGGTGTAATCTGGCTGCGAAGTCGACGGTTGAGTCTGAGGCCGGTTAGGTTGGTCGGTCTCGAGGTTGGCAAAGGCCGTAGGTGATGGTGGTGATGGTGGTAGTGGTGGATGGAATGGAGAGGCGTCAGGAGTCAGCCAAGTGTTGGTAGTAGTAGTAGAAAAAGGATCGAAGAGAGAGAGGATTGCTTGTGGATGTACGAAAGAGAGAGAGAAAGAGAAAAGAGAGAGAGAGAGAGAGAGAGAGAGAGAAATATCCTCGGCCGTGTGCTGGACTGATCTGGGCAAAGAAAAGAAAATGCCTAAAGTAAAGGGAAGCAAGCTTTAACGAGATCGATGAAGCTGGCGTTCGCCCCGCCGATCGCTGTACTGTCCTCCGGAACTACCACTACTTCCTGATTCTCGACTATTCCCGTTTGAGCTTGGTGTGTTCCTCATATACCCTCTGGAACAACTTCACTGCCGCAACACGCGGGGCAATGTCGGCGAGGTTGAGCCATGTTAACATCAATTTAATGATAGCTCGTTAAGGAACGCGCGCGTACCTTAAGCGATTAAATAAACCGTTGTAATGTTCCATCATAACCAGCTCTTTTTCATGCGCGCGAACGCGTACAGAAATATAAGCATACAGAAATAAATCACAAACTCGCTAAACAATTAGTTTTGCTATTTTTGTCTCTGACTCTGCTGTCTCTTGACGTTGCACACGGGAGAGAATGCTACTAATTGCAATTAAATTGTCACATGCCGGAGATGTTTCGTCATAATTATATTTCAAGAATTTGCTCAGAATATTTTTCCGACTCTTTTAATTGTTGAATTTGAATTGTGTGCACACACACACACACAAAAGAGAGAATTATATTATAAGAATTATAACTGCCATCTCTGAGAAAAAAAAAGATATAACTCTAATTGAGAGAACTTTAATTACTTAAAATAGTTATAGATTTTTATGGACATTTTTATATTTTGCGCGCACATATCTATTTATTAAATAACATAGCTGTATTTTAGACAAAAGTAAGAGATTATGTCGACATATTCTTTGGTGATGTTTTACAAAGATATGTGAAATAAGTGGTGCAATAAACCCCAACTTAATGAGCGCGGTTACAATCTTTCTTTCCTCAAGTGAGCGATCTTTTTCCTCAGTGAAATACTTTTCCCACGGATACTATTTTGGCTTAATTTTGTCGTAATGTGAGCATAACTTGTTTGCGGATTCCGTTGTGCGTGTGTTGTGCACTACGTAACACGAAATAAATTGTGCAATATCAATCGATAAAAAAATACTTGTATAATACGAACAAATGCAAGTTTTTGGTTTTTATACTTCGAAACAAAAATAATTGTAAGTAGCGTTTAAATTAGTTAAATTTCAAACTAAATAATTAATTATTTTTATTTCTCTCTCTCTCTCTCTCTCTCTCTCTTCTCTCGAAAGATAAGATACATATTGAATTGTTTTACTCATAAATCTGTTCGTGGATATCCTTTGTGACATTTATTCAACTCATATTTTACGTTAAATTAATTAAATCCTTCCTTAATTCTTCGGGTTAAGATGAATCAGTTTTAAACATATTTCAAACTAATATATGACAAGAATAAAGGATATGTAACTTGCCATCGCTGGCGGCATATTGCATATCGTTCTCGGTTAGATAATCTTAAAGCTGCAACATGTACATCAGGATAAAGCTCATCCACGTAGAACTACAAACGCGTCCACGTTATTGCTAGATATTTTATTTATTTGTTTCAGTGTATACGTAACGTAAACTCAACAAATCTATCTTATTTTTCTTACGTTATTTTTGTTTCTATATAAACACTTATATCGTTCTCTCTTATACCGTATATACGGGGTGTCTGAAAAATTTTGACACACTCCAAAGATGAAGAGATTCTGTCAATTTGAACAGAAAGGTTTTGCAAACTTTGCAATATTTATTGAGTTATTAATAAACGTGAGCCAATGAGCGCGTGTTCAAACTCTGTATGATTTTCAGTTGGAAAAATTAGCTGATCGCAAGAAGTCACACGCTCGCTTGTTTGCTTCTTGCTGTTAAGAGATTGAAGTAAACTATTTTTGTTTATAACTGAAAATCATGTATATGCCTAGAGTCAAAATCCTCGGTTTTCACGCGCTTACTTGATTACATTTATTAATTAATTACTCCATAAATATTGCGAATTTTTTCAAAATGGCCAATGACTTTTCAGATTGACTCTACCTTTCAGCTTCGGCCTGATCAAAATTTTTCAGACACCTTATATATTTGTTTCAGTCTAGCACGCTGTTTTCTTACGTTTCTATATTAATATCGATATCGATATCAACATATACATATATATATTAAAATATTTGCAATTTAAAATTTTTTGTATATAACAAGACTTCAAGACATAGATTATCCCAAGAGGAAGTTTCGCCAAGATCTGCCTTTGCCAAGATCAAGAGAGAAAGCAAGAGAGAGAGAGAGAGAGAGAAAGAGAGAGAGAGAGAGAGAGAGAGAGAAAGAGAGAGAGAGAAAGATTAACGTGGAANGAGAAAGCAAGAGAGAGAGAGAGAGAGAGAAAGAGAGAGAGAGAGAGAGAGAGAGAGAAAGAGAGAGAGAGAAAGATTAACGTGGAACTCGCCAGCTGGGTTCAAGTGCTACTTATTAAATGCAAGCAATTTCGAAGTTCTCTCTTTTCCTTACTTTGTTAAGTATGACGAATTAATACGGTCTAAACTTCTTTAAGTCGCGTATCAAATCCTTTGTTTCATATAATAAGCGAATTGCACAATAATCTTTTAAGTCCAGCCAGATTTGTGTAACGAAGAGTGT
Source organism: Pseudomyrmex gracilis (assembly GCF_002006095.1). Lineage (NCBI taxonomy): Eukaryota > Metazoa > Arthropoda > Insecta > Hymenoptera > Formicidae > Pseudomyrmex > Pseudomyrmex gracilis. The sequence continues at coordinate 12,507 of NW_018020763.1, forward strand.
GCGTACACACATATAATCTTTACTGAAAATTTAATCTTTAAGTTATTTATTTTTTATCTTTTCTTTGTAGAATATATAAAATAATCGTGTTCTAGTTGTTAAACTCGGAAAATTCAAAAACACAGATGTTACTTTAAGAGCCATTCTGCATATTCTACATTCTTTTTAGTACTGCAATGCGCTTTTTTTTATCGTCCGTTGCGTGCACGAGTATCGAACGTAATTTGCAATTATGTGGAAATCAACTCTACTGTGTATTGCGCGTTTCCATACATATGTATGTAACTGCACTTGTAAACGGAAAGTCGAAATAAAACTGCGATCGATTGCAAATTATGTTTAGTACTTGTGTGCAGACAACGGACCAGTATAAAAAAAGCGCAATTACGTTGTACACATACATACATACATACACATACATACGTGTATTTATCAAGAGGTACTAGGGTAAATGGAGGTATTATGGCCATACGGAAAAGATAGCCATAGACTGTAATTTCATCAATAATTGTTTAAAAGTGCATTTTTGTAACCATTCTTAAAGATAATCAGTATTTACAGTAGTTTATGTGCGTACATTATTTAAAATAACAATATTGTGAAAATTATATAAATGTTTTTACTTTCGATTGCCTGCAAAGTTTTACATATGTCCACTAAAAGCTGCTGTATAATATTGAATAAATTATAGTTAAACTGCCGTAATCAATATTACATACATGATAAAGGCACATAAATTATAATGTAACCAATAATTTGTGTATTTTCATTTTTATTATTTATTTTGTAAACATGTTATCTTTTCTTCACACTTCAGGTAAGATAGCCCATTTTTTAAAAAAAGTTACATATAATTATATATATATATATATTTTTTTTTTATATATATTTAAGCTTCAGTAAAGTAAAATAAAAAAACAATATTAAAAAATAACAAAAATAAAGGTCTGTTTTTTGCATTTAATAAAAACTGTGGCCATCTTACCCGGGTTTACCCTATTCGAATTATTTGTTTTCATTATAATTATAATGATTTTATAGTTTTACATATTACAGAGCTGGTCAAGTGACTAATTTTATACGATGAAATATCTACGAGTTGTGGCGCAAACACAAACCGCATATATACTTGCAATGTATAATAGATGCAATGTGCATAATATCGTTTGCATCGTGTATTACGCGGAAACCTCCCTTTGCGCAACATTTACGACCCGGAAGTCAGGCTTGCACACACGCGACCGGCACAATAACGAAACTTTCCGAGTAATAACTCGCGCTAAGTCTTCATCCGTAATGACAAAGCTGATCGAATTCGAAAGTGGCTTTTCTCCGTAGCTTTCGGCATCGGCGGTTTCGAAAAGGAGCTCCGAGCAGTTTGTATCAAAGTAATTATGCGTCGCGTGGTTGACACGAGGTGGCGGTTTGTTCATGAGCGTGTGCACGTGTCGCTTAATTATGCGTAAACCCATCCAACTAGTTCAAACTTGAACCGTATACCAGCTACTCTACTGGTAGTCAAAGTATTACCAAGTTAAATTAATCAAGAAGTATGCCACACGCAAGATATTTTGTTATCTATTGAATTTTTCCCATATAGCCGGAGGCAGTTTATTAAGCGTTGTATATTGCGCTCGCGTCCGGCATACCCTTCAATAAAACTTTTGAAACGCGAAACACCGTTAACAAGCAAAACAACTTCTTCGCGATCAGTTATAAATTTTGTCTTGATATCCTCCTTAAACTTACAATTACAGGCGCGACTTATTAAAAAAATATTTATGTTTATCTTTATCCGTATTGCGACATGTGTCGTATTTATTTATTTTGGAAATTTCTCTCGTACGTTTAATTAAACGGCTGCGGTTCTGAAAGCGATAGCCAGTAGATTTATGTCGAGTATGTTGGCCGGTACATAGAGGGGACTTAACGTAACTTTACAGGACTGGTTTCGAACTAGTTCCGTCTGTAGTTACTGCTTTCTGGCGTGGACGTTCCAAGAATAATTAGTAGCTATAACAACGGACATGCTGAAAACTAAGTTCAAGAACAGAGAGTCGGCATGGGGATGGGATTGACCTCTCTCAAAGTAGTGAACGGTGGTTCTGGCAATGCATCTTATCGTATTTTGACTCAACAGCCCCCTCCCTCCCCCCTATCTTCTCTATAAGACATATAATTCATATATTGTTTATTTATCGCATTTTATTTATTTGAACATTCTTATAGAAAAATAGTATTCATTATAGAGCTAATTAAAATTTAATTAATTTTTAAACGTTGTGTATAGTTTAATTTATTTTTTATACAATTACGTGAATCTAGTTAAAATCTGACGAGCAGTTACATAATTAATAAGTCAAATTTTTAATTTTACATATTTTTTCAGTCTGACAAATTGCATATATTTACATAAAGCAAAATCAAATTTTACAAAAGACCGAAAAGAGTCCAATCAAAGAACTATTTATTTAAAAAACAAAAATTACACATTGTTTTACGTTGAAAGAGTGATAAAATCGTCTCCGTTCCCGTGATTCATGGGAATATCTCTAGCGGCATCCTCTTGTTCGCACTCGTTTCACTATTCATACGCGACCTTTATTCAAATCGTTTTCGCAGACCCTTGCGAGCCGGTTTTGCAGCTCGAGCCTCGACTATACGGGGTGGGATTTGCATTATGTTTGGTTGATGGCTGCACAAAGCCAATCAACGTGCAAATGCGGCGAGGCTCCCGTCGTTTTTAGCAAGCTTCGATGCGCAAATTGCCGGAATACGGAAAGAGACGCGCGATAAATATATATCCGTGTGCTCTGAACAATTTCAGATTTTACGCGTCATGCATATTGCATCGTCCGATCGTTTTTCTCACTCTTTGTGAGACTAATGAGCTTTCTATTTATTTGAAGATACGTTTCTTCTTCGTTCATTATGCAAAAGTATTCATCGAATGCTCGCGCGCTTAAATCCGCCATTTTAAATGCCCCGCGTTTTACAGTATTATTATCACCTCAGGTGTCTAAGTTATCGTCCACGGGGCGCTAGCCCCCGCAATGTTAAACATTGCGCGAATGAGAGACTGGATTTGTTTTAAATTAAAATCGATATCCATCACGGCGCGCCCTTAGCGATGGCGCCTAGGGTTTATTGAAACTCCGTGGCTTTCGAGCAATTTCGCGGAGCTTTGCTTTAATCCCGCGGGATATGCCGTTCCCCTTCTTCTCCCACTACTTCCCGCCCCTTATTATTCTTTCTTTTCTTTGTTGCAGCTAACAATGTCCGTGAAACCGCTTACATTTTTCTCACGTCGCTGAGCACATATAAATAAAATTAATTACAACAACCTAACCACGTGACAATGTGTGTGTGTGTGTGTGTTTGTGTGTGTGTGTGTTTGTAATAGAAGAGAATATTTCACGGTGTACTTTCAACGACAATGTTTTTTTCACGGAAATTCATATATTCATGCGAGAGAGAACATTTCTGAGAATTTATTTAAAACGCATCCGACATATAAAAAGAAGCTTTACGACAGAAATCAATATAGCCGCGCAATATATACAGCACTCAGACAACCAAATTCAGGTTCGGGCAAGAAAGCACGAAAGTACGCTTTCATCCGAGCGAGAAGTGGACGAGCAGCGAACAAGAGAATGGATGAAGAATTCGCGAAGAGAGAGAGAAAGGAACGCAAAGGTGAAATAAGAGCAGCGGGATGATGCTTCCAAGTAAAGGCGGGAACAAGGAGAAGGGAAGAGAGAAGGAACCAGAAAGATTGCACCGCGATAGGCGAGAAAGTTAGCTTCGTGTGTAAACCGGCATGCGATTCCACGGCAGCCGTTAGACATTCTCGGCGAACGTACACGACCGACGAGCTCTGCCGCGAGAGAAGAACCGTAAAACTTTATTGAAAGCACGAGCAACTTTGCTTCCCCAACCATCTTGCCTTCCTCTCACCCTCGGCCCTTTTGCCTCCGAAACAAGAGAAGCCGATGTCGGAGCGACTCGTCTCGGCCGCAGAATGCTGCGGTTCACGTCTTCGAACACATCTTCGTGTCGCTCTCTCCGTACTAACACGTGTCGGTTTATTACTGCGAGTAATACATGCGAAGTTCAAAAAACTCTCGCGCAATTCCCGTCGAAACTCGTTACGATATTTCTTCTTGTCGTTCGAACTCATCACATCGTTTCCGTGTTAACGCGATCGTTACATTTTTTTCCCCACCCCCCGTACAAATCTCAGTGCGTATCCATCAGAAAATTTTTTATCACTATCTGAAATGTTTTTATTTTATCGACGAAACTCGTTCAGAACTCGTCTGCTGCGAAATACCGAGCAAATCAATACGGTGATTCTTCACGCGATTCATTAATGCGTTGATTAATTTATCAATAACAATTGAAATACCTTGAGCAAGAAACAATTCACTTAATAATAACGATCAAGATTGCGAGAGATCTTTATTGTACAAGATTTCAGACTTTAATTTTAATAACAAAATCTTGTTGCGCGCGTTCGCGCGCGCGCGCGCGCGCTTGACTAAAATGCTCTTTAATTACTCTTAAACAACTTTTTAATGAGAGTTTCTTTGAACTATGTAAAATGTTGAAAACGCCAATAGTTTCAGACTTCAACTACTTAGAATAGAAAAGCTTTTTGTAAACTAGACTCTGTATAATTACACGCAACAAAATGCCATGTTATTCGCGCCGAAGTTTAAATATATATAGCTTTTAAAATCTCAATTTGCGTTTTAATTAATCACGGGGAAGACGTTCAATGTTTAATGTTAACATCAATTTATTGCCTCGCTTTTCACTCACTCACTCACTCTTTCTCTCTCTCTCTCTCTCTCTCTCTCTCTCTCTCTCTCTCTCTCTCTCTCTCTCTCTCTCTCTCTCTTTCTCTCTTTACTTCATAATCACCATCGTCGGCGTATAGACTCTCTCGAATATATATTGCCGCTGCGTCTGATCGAAGATTACGGCTTTACGGTGCATTATTGCTATGTTATATATTTATGCACACTCGCGCGCAAGCGCGCGCGACAACGAAGGCGCGCAAAATTGCAGCTGTAAAGATGAAACTTCGGGCGCGAAGGGAAGAAAGAGAGAGAGAGAGAGAGAGAGAAAGACGTGCGGTGTGTTTAGTATATTGAAGTTCTTGTTGCGAGTTTTCCTCTGTTCGACAGCAAGTATTATTCCTCGAAAAGTTTTCTTCAAAACCGCACAGAAAAGCGCGGAGAACGACGCGGACGAGCCATTTTTGCGATACACGGAAATAACGCGGGAAATCTCTTTTTATCTTCATCGCATCGATGCTATTCGCTGTTTTAGCGCAGCGGTGGCAGTAGGGAAAGTATATTGTATATCTATTGAAAAGAAATCTCTCCCCCTTTCCTTCACTATCAAAATTTCGTTTAAAATTTCACATGTCGCGTCAAACGCGCCGGATACGTATATCATTGTAAATATATTTAGTATTTTTGATTAAACTACGATATGTATACATATATATATATGTTTGTCAAAGAAATCGATCGTCCAATACATCTAGTCGGAAAGAGAAACGTAACGTGACAGACGATGGGCGCTCAATACATATCGGTATATTCTTTATTCACGATGATGCGCGCTGACATATGCGGCTTCTTCTCTTCTCACGAGACGCGAGTGTTTTTCTTCTTTCCGCGCTCGCTTTTACGCGACATCGCGTTACATTCCGACCATCGGATGTTCCCGGGCGCGAGAGATCGCGGCTTCGTCGCGAACTATCTGTAATTTTCCGCTCGGTATGTTTCAGGAACTCCGGGATATTTTATACTTTGCCCCCGCCTTTGCTCCTAAGGCTGTCGTCGACCTAAAGAGAAAGAGAGAGAGAGAGAGAGCGCGTCGACGCGACGAGATAAATCTTTGGACGGTCGCCGCGTTTCCTTTTCGCGCGGGAAGTAAACCGCCGTCGTTTCCTCTTTCTTCGTTTCTCTCCCGTCGCGTTTCGTTCTCGCGTCTCGCCTTCGCAATCGAATTAGAAAGCCGCGATATATATACACGGTCGGTCGCGCCGCTCTCGTAATCACGTGCTTCCGTATGCAGCGCGTTCGACGGCTAATTACGTCGGATCGGCGTCGGATACATTAAGCGAAAACACCGTAATCCGTTCTCGAACGGATTTCTTTAGAAATAGATAAGAATTGAATGGAATTTTAATACTGAATTATCCCTCCTCCGCGCGATTTCTTTCATACGCACGTATAGATCCACTGTCTCGAAAATAATAACAGTTTTTATGTATGTAATTACTTAAATACAACGCGAAACAACCCGAGTCGAAATTTAGCGTCTACATTGAACCTCAATTCCTCTTTTTTTTATATAGGAGTAAGAGAGAAAGTAGATTCTACTTTGACGCTGCTATACGTTCGAAATTTCCTTTTTTCCTGTTAAAGTTTTAAAGTAGGGTTCAATTCTTAGATCAGACTGCGCATTGCAGGCTCTGATAGGCTCAAAATAGGAGTAAGAAAAAAAGTAGATGCTACTTTGACGCTGCTATACGCGTCCGAAATTTCCTTTTTTCAAAAATTGAGGTTCAATGTAGACGCTAAATTTCGACTCGGGAATTATCTCTGATGATATGTATATTTCTTAATTCTTGTTAGTTTACTCCGATGAATTTCTAATGACGTCCTTATTATCGCGCGAAGTTGAATAGAAAGACTAAGCCAGCGTGCGTGGGAAAGATTTAAAGCGCAAGATTTCATTTTACATGTACATCAAAGGAGTCTCTTTAGTCTAATCTCTGTCTTGCCGTTAGACGCGCAATTTCTCCATTCATCGACAAGCAGTGCCAACTGCACGTTAACCATGTCGCTGCGGTGCCGAGGCAGAACTTTTGCAATTTATACTTCTAGATTGACAAGGTAGCACCGGCGGAAATGGTAGGTAGAAAATGATCGGAGCGCGAGACGCTATACATACACATACATATATATACATATATATATATATATATATATATATATATATATNATATATATATATATATATATATATATATATATATGTATATATATATATGTATATATAGATTTCTCGAGCACTCGAATCGCGTCTTCGTTGTCGTAAAGAGGGAGGGTTTCGGGTTTCAATTTTCTACCTCGATGAAATTCGACGAAAATTAAAGTCACGTAAAACTCGAGTCGCTCTTGACGAAACGTGGCTACGTCGTCGTCGTCGTCGTCGTCGTCGTCGGCGGCGTCGGCCGCTCGCCAACTCGCGTATTCAATTTGACCGTACGGTTAAACGCACGTCGTATTTTCCTTCTCTCCCGTCTAGATAATCGCAATCAGCGATTTCGCGACTACGAAGGACCAACTCTCGAGGCAACGTGACATTTGCGCGTTTGTTTGCCTATTACGGGAGACCGCGGCAACGACTGCGTCGCCCGTCCGAGGTTAGATCGAAAATTGGATGCATTCTCCGACAATATATTGTATATTGTTGCGTTTTCCTGTCGGGATTACAAACGCGAAGATTATTGTTGCACCGGACGCGGAGAGAATTGCGTTAAAATTATATTCATACAATAAATATGGTAAAATTAATCTTTTGTCGGATTTTACATCATCATCATCATCATCTCTCTTCCATTACATTGTATTGACAACATTATTAATGTTCGCAGAGCGCTCTTGTGTGTTTTTGTTTTTTTTTTGTTTTTTTTTTTTGAAAATAATATGCTGCAAATCGCCGCTCGTGAAAATTGTGCGCGCTCGGCAAACGATTTCATTTCACGAGTCGTACTCGCCGGTTGCGCGTCGCGTCGTCGCGCGATCGATAACTTTGGTGTTACATCTGGACCTCCTGCGCAACGACGATTTCGCCGGATATTAAAATTTCACAAGACCGGATTTATAATCGGCGTCGAGTTAATTACTTGGCAGAGCGAAACTTCTCTCGCGGAAAACGTCACGTTGCGCCTCGGTCGACGTATAAACGCGCGCATCGAGAAGATTTCCGGGACAGACGACGCAAAAACGATCCGACTGTGCGTTAATTATTCAACGACATCGGCGAGCGCGAAATTGATTCTTGATGGGAATTGTCTATTTATATACACACATACGTGCGCTCGCTCATTTCTTCCTTCACCGCGCGACAATTGTCACAACAAACAATGCAAACATTCTTTTATTGCGCGCGAGCGATATTAACGCGCGTTTTCATCGTGTTTCAAAGCGATGTTAGAACAACATCTGTTGTAAAATTCTTGTTTGTCGGTACTTGAATGCATACTTGGCGTAATTAAATAATTGATATCACGTCAATAACAGTCAGAAGTTCGTTCGGTTTTTCTAAATGTTTATTTAGAAAAACATAAAACAATCAAACAGCAACAATCGAATAAACAGAGATCTTTTGATAGCCGACATAATTTATATATTATTATATATTTACGAGGTGTCTTGTCTCAATAATATAATTTTGTGAGCGCGCAGTTGGTTTTTAAAACAACTTTTAAATCAAAACCTAATTAAACAAATCCGCTGTTTATCTCGAGAAAAGGAGGACACAATTTTGACGTTAAAAAATAGTTTTTTTCCGACATTCACAATATTTACATGGTATGTGCATGCAGATGGGCACGTACACATCAGTTTAACTTGTTACACTTGCCGTTCCGAATTTTAAATCTAACGTAATCCGAGGCAAGGTACTCGGAATGCATTACGCTTTGGGCGCTATGTGGCGTTGAACGTCGGGAATTACCGAGTTTTCCTTCATCAAGCTGGGTATCCAATCTCTTAGCGTTACTTAGAGACCGGTAACTGCGCTCAGCCACCTGGATTATCGCTCTCGGTTCTCCTCTTACAAACCAACCGTGAGCTCGACCGTATACGACGGAAATGTCAAAGAGAAATGTATTTTTTTTTTTTTTTTTTTTTATCTTGTGCGTCGCGTCAATCGTCTCTCGATAAAACAAACAAGTTGTTGACACATGTTGACAGACCTCCGCGAGGTTTAAATCATCATTGTTAACAAATTAAACTAACTCAAATTGTTAACAAATTAAACTAAATAACTCTGTTGTTTTGTTTTGCAATACAAAAAGTAAAAGTATTTTAACGTTATTTTAATTTCGTACGTGTGTTTCCTCGAACACAGACTTTTCGGCGGTTGAAACGTTGCGTTTCCGACGTGCGTCGTTATTAAACGAGCATGTGAATATATTTTTCTATCGAAGAACAGAGATTGGGAAGAAGAACATAAGATATGGACAAACAAGTTTGAAGAGAAATGAAGAAAGTTTGATAGCACGTCGTGACCGGTTGTCTCTTGAACATATACACTGCGTGGATGCATATCTCCGCGTAAAACTTTCGAGCAACACGAGTTTCGCGGTCTCTATATAGCAAAGTTAAAAGTGTTGCCTCTTCAGAGTTCGGTGTGTGAATACGTAACACATAGAGGAGAGAGACACCCTCCCGATGCTCAACATATGTTACTTATTTTGAATACGTTCAACTGTATTTTATGCGCAAGTTTCCGCGCGCGAAAAGCGCTCTTTTTTGTTTATATAACTTCCGCTTAACGTTTACCTACGTAGTCCTCGGAACAATCTTTTTCTCTGTCCGTGGTATAGGATATAACGTCTGATCTTTCCTTTATTCTCCATTTCGGTCTATTATCTTTTCTCTAGCGAAAATAGAATTTTTCCAAAAATAGAAAAACGGACTTATCCTTACTCGCCAGTCGTCATCTTCTGTGTGTCGGCGGCAATTGATACCGCTCGACAAGTGTCTCGACTCCCGTCAACTTTGCCTTTATCCGTCTTAGCGTTTCCCTCCGCAATTCGGAACGGCACGAGGATATTACCGAGGCATTACGGCGAAGTAGAGAGCCCGCTCCCGTGTCGCTCGGGATAAGACGACTCTGTTTATCCTACCAGAAATACGTTTCTCTCCGACGACGACGACGACGACTACGACGACGATCCTCCTTTCTTTCGCTCGATCCGCGCCCGACTCGAGGTTTTCATGCGTTTCTCTTTCTCTCATTTCATATTCGTTCCCTTCGCGTTTCTCGCTTATTCGAGGCTCGTCGCTTCATTCCGGCGGCGCTTTTAATTTAATGCCGCTTGCGGTATTTTCGTCGCGCTTACGTACGGGAAAAGATATTATTTATCAAATTGATTGACGCGACGATTTCCTCCGAAACGTCTCGCGACGAAATTGCGCGTTTTTTGCGCGATTTATTTCCTAAATGATACTTTCAAATCTGAACTGACGTATTTCCCTTCCGCGGAATTTCGCGTGCGGATACGCTTGCGTGGAATATCGAGCGCGGTATCAAATCCTGGAAGAGTGTGTTGTTTCTCGAGCATTTCAGAGAGAGAGAGAGAGAGAGAGACAAGTCGGCTTCAGCCGGAAAAATATATACTTGGACGCGACTATTCTGTGTTTCGCAACTTTTAAACTTTTATAGAAACTCGATAACTCGAAGTCTCAAATAAACGTTCGCGCTTGACTAAAGTTAAAAAACCAAGATCCACTTGAACGTCAATCGAAGAATGAGATTTTGCTGTTCATTTGTTTTTCTAACAAAGTGTGATTTGTCAAAGTGTTTTTGTTTAAATTTCGCTGCGACTCGGTATAATTATGTGACTCGATTTAAATGTTCAAATAAAACTTTTATACGCACGTGTAACCGTGTGCCACGCATCTCCCTTCTGGAAGATTTCGGAAATTGATGTTGCATTAACGTTCGAAAGTTCTCTCTCAAAAGCTATCTCGAGCTACGCTCGTCAAATACAGTAGCGCATTTAAAATTTATCGTCGCGTAATTTACTATATTTCTCAAGTTCATTGCTTTTAACTTCGACCTGGTCGAGATCACAGGTAGGATAACGAATTTCATCGAACGCAACGAGAGCGTTGGCGCGCGCGCGCGCGCGCGACCGTACGCGCACACACAGCTTAATCGTTCTTCCGGCGCGATCGCGGGAAACACGCCCGGGAGAGACAATTCCATGCTTCCGAGCCGAACAATTTTCCTGGGGCGCGCGGTGTCATGTGAGAGGCGGAGGGGCGGTCGACAAGATTTTACAGCCCGTCGTTTCGTGAAAATCCTCCGAGGACGAATTTCATTAGGATCACCAGGGTTAATCCAGCTTTCCTGCCGATCGCGCGGCATGCTCGCTCGGCTCCACGGGATTATATCGCCGGAGCGAGAACGACACAGCTCCCGCGCACACGCTCTCGCTCTCTGCGGGAAAGAGGAATGGGAGGGAATTGCGGGGTTTAGGTTTGATTATGTGCGGTTGATTATACCCGCTTAGAGAACTCGTGCCCTCCGGACCGGTCCAGTCCCGGCGCGATCTTTTGTGAGACCGTGGAATTGCCAATCAAATATTCAGACGAGCCTGTTTAACTGCCGCAATAAAGAACAGACGACTCGAGCGCGGCCGCGCGAGCGGTCTCTGTCTGCCATCACACCACGACTATTCGCACCCTCGTTGCTTATGGCGCGAGGCTTTTCAACCGGCACTTGAATATTGTAAGGTGGTGGCGCAGCGGCCGTTATGCGTGCGCGATACGAGTGTTTACACGAAACCAACGCCGAATGTTTCGTTGTTAATACTAGAAGAAGGTGAAATAGCAGATTATGGTAACCCCCATTGTTGCTCTTGATTGAAGTCGGATCGCGATCCCATGAAAAAACGAACAATTCCAATACTTTCGAAAAAGCTTCTGTATTTCCAATTTTTTAATGAATTTTCTATTATTTGTTTGTGTGTTTTTTTTTGTTTGTTTTTTGTTTGTTTGTTTCTGATATAATGAAAGAAATTCTTTCAATATTGCTGATGACTCGCTTTTATCAACGTGTTTGTGGTTTGCTAAATCAACAGGCATTATTATTGGTACCTGTTAATTGTGTTTGTTGTAGCAGTTGTTTGTTGGAGTTGCGCGTGTTATCAATGCAAGAAAATAAGAAAACGAAATTTATAGACGGAGAAAGAATTTGATGACACACGTGTAGAAATACACTACAAATATAATAAAGAGAAAATATATATATACGTAATCGAGTTTGTTAGATTCTTTTCGCAATCTAAATTGAAAGATTATACGTTTTAGCAGATTTAGAGCAGCTTTCTCTAACTTTACGTGCCGTCAGATCTCATTTGATGAGAATTAACGAACTAACTTGTTAGTATGAATTGCTTCTGGATCTATATATATGTCTGTTACATCAAACTTCTTCAGGACAAGGAAGCAAACTGCGTTTGCGATTTACGCTTGTATTAAGAAGCGAAGACGAGTCGCGCTTTCAGAGTCTCAGACAACGCTAATTTTCTGATTGCTGCGAGTCGGAAAATTAAACGTGGAAGCACAAATGAGTTCTTGTTTATCTCCCATTAGAGAATAAGACAAAGCTCGTTGTCTACCGTGCTATATATTTTTCCTTATTGTTATGCAGGAGTCTGATGTCATTTAACATTAAATTAAATTTTAGAGAAAAAGAGAGAGAGAGAGATTACGCACGTTTTTTTTCAATATGATATTTCGCAAAATGTAATTTATCTACTTCTTTGTATTTTACCGGGTTTATTTTATAATAATAAGATATAAGAACAGGGAGACAGGGAGAAATTTGCTTCGGAGGAGTAAAAAAAAAGAAAAAAAAGAAAAAAGCTCTTGTGTTTCTCACGAGATCATTTAAAAAGTAATTAGTCCATTGAACCTAAAGAATGAGGAAGCGAGATACCAAGGTAATGGTGAAGGGCAGCAGCACCGGGGAGAGGGTACTCATTATACGCTGCTTTAATTGCCTTCGAGATAAAGGCACACGCGTATTTAGATGACGAGAACGAGTCGTGGTACCTGACTCTTTTCAAGAGATGGTTCTCCTCATTGCAGGTCTCTTTGTATGTTCGCAATTACCGATTCGCTGCTATTTGCATCTCTCTGTGTGGAGGAGGTAGCCTCGGGAATCTTTGATTTTAAAGCCGTCTTTGGGTTAAGTAACTCGATTTGCGAATATTTTGAATAAAACTCGATTATTTATTGTTTATTACATATAATTACAATTTTCACAGATGCTTATTGAGTGCGGATTATTACGGGATTGGCGTTGCGATTGGCGTGTGCGGTGATAATAAAGATATTTGTGTGTGTCTCGAAAATTACTCGTCAGACTGTCTCATTTCGCAATCAGATGATATTTCAAGCGTGCAATAACAGCGAGCATAATATCGAGTCTGTTTTTAGCCTCTACAGCGAGAGCAAAATGCAAACACGCTGCGCGCTTCCTCGGCTGCCGCTGTTAAAATTTCATGAAACTCATACGCCATGCCGTTCTCATCGCGCCACGTTCGGTTCCGCGAAACTTCCTCTGCTCTTATATGGAGAAACGCATTGCGCGTATCCGGTTAGCGGTATTTCTTTCTGTGTTTCCTCCTTTTTTTTTTTTTATTAAAAAAAATTCTCAATTTATACGTTCTATTTATCAGTTACTAAACTGAGCACGTGACTGATTGAAGAAGATTATTATCCGAAGGATAACAGGGATTCTCTGCAGTCATCTTTCTTTTTTTTTCGCCTGTTTTTGAATATTAAACGAAATGTTGATTTTTAGAGAAACGCACGTAAATCAAATCACTCGCGCGCTTGCTCGTTAGACGTCTATTTATTCTGTCCTGTTTGTACGGAATATGGTATATCGCTCAATAATTGAGGTTTCGTGATTAATCGAGAGATAAAAAACAAAAGGCAACGCTATCAGTATAGATTTAGTCGATATCGTTACACCTATTTTCACGAATGCCCGGAGAAATCAAGCACCGAAGAAACTTGATTCGATCGAGGGTCGAGTGCAATTAACGGAATCTATGGATGTCTTCGTTTACCCGTTGTCCTTCTTCTTTGTTCTCTCTCTCTCTCTCTCTCTCTCTCTCTCTCTCTCTCTCTCTCTCTCGGCTTGAGAGTAGATACTCGAACTCAGTAATCGTTACTCACCCACTTGAGACTCGGCTAGCTTTTACTTTCCCTCCCCCCGTTTGTATTTCGCTCCGCTATTCTTTCCGATGGCTTGAAAGTTTTATTCCCTACCAGCAATCTGATTTCTCTCTATAAATACTGCAAGATAATCCCGATCGAAGAGAAGTCAACTGGTCGAGAAACAATTCTAAGACTGTGTGTGTGTGTGGGTGTGTGTATGTGTAATTCTTTAACAATTATTTTCTTTAATGAAAAAAAAAATATATAAATTACTTTTCAACAATTGCTTTTCGACAATTTATTTCGGCAAAGAGCTACTTAAATTCCAATTCTCGTAAAACAAGTTGTAATTTTGTGTCACGGAACACCGGTGTAATTTCATACGCGAACACCGTTCATGCGCTCCTTTTTCGCGCGCGACAATGCTGCCGACTTGCACCGAAGTACACTCGTGGTCGACGAATGGCTCTCCGTGTGGTGGGATACCTCCTCTCGTCGACTTGTAGAGCTGCTGCTTCGGAGATCGGAACCCGGACACTCTGTTCGCACCCTTGGCACGTCTTTCAGTAGGGTTCCATGAGTTAACGAAGCACTCGGCGCTCTCTCGGCCTGCTGGAGAACTGCTGCTACCGTTAATTCTGCGTATACAGAGACGTCGGAATCGTGCGGGTCAGCCTTTGCCCGGTCTCTCTACCAGAAACTGCGCGTTTCGTGTGTACAGTGGCTGTAAAACGGGATGGGGTATTCGTGCAGATGGTCCTCCGATTTTGCAAGGTCGGTTTGCATCTAATTCGATAAGTCGTCTTCGCGCAATCAGCAAATACTTGCACCATCGACGACGACGCAGCAGATTCGCAATGAATTTCCCGACAGCCAGCGGTTTCGCATGACAAATCCCGCGTCTGCGTGAGAACGTCGATCTCACATCGCGCTTTGGATCTGGTCTCCCGTTTAGGAGATGGTAGCGTGCTCTTTAATGAGATTTCATTTACGTGATTTCGTTGGCGTGAGAGAGGATCGAGAGCTCTTTGCGCGTCACTGCGCTCTCTCCCTCGTCGTTTACGTAATTTTCGCGACGCGGCCATGACCGATATTTTCACTAGACAAATTGACGAAACGTTTGGCTTTTTCTTTATTCCTAATTGTGTGTAATTGTAATATATATTGCAAATAAAAACTGTAATTAACAATTAGTTTCCAGCTTGATTTATTATCAGTGTCTCGATGTAACTTTGATTTAATTTTTTGTTGCAAATTTTTATTATTGAATTACTACAGTTTATTCATTAGTTGACACATTACTTGCGTTTTAAATATATAAGTACTCTCGATGTCACGCTAATTGCTTTATTTGTAAGATCCATTAACGGTTTGCGCAGTTTGCACAAACTGATAATTAAAAATACATAACATCCCTTCGGGGAGCATGACGCGCGCTTACAAAATATTCTACCCGCTAAATAACATTGTGATGTATCTAAAGCTTCGTCGCAACTGTCCAGAAACGTGAACCAGAAATGCGATGTCAGCCGGTACGCGATGGGAGCTATTTGATGATGATTTAAATTCAAAATGGCGGTTACTGTGTGATTGTCTGACAGCTAGAGCAGCGCGCTCATCACATTATTACGTCATTTCCGCTTTTCCATTATTACAACATTTTCGCTTGAAAATAATGGCCGACACGGTTGTCAAAATATCGTATAGCGTTGAAGATGTTGATTCGACGTAAACTTCATTGGAATGTCAACCGCGGATTAAACGAACTCGGAAACACACACGATGAATCATGAATTTGTGTGTGTGTGTGTGTGATTTGAAACGGGGTGAAAATTTAACGATCGCGTGCCGAAATATTTTTTGTTCGTTGATCTTTTCGTTAATTGACTGCATAAGTGACGAACGACACAGACGACGAGTTAATTTAAAGAATAATTGAATTAGAGGGCGGCCGGTCATGTGTAAGCGCAAGCAAATATCTCGCTGGCGCTCCCGGGATAATTATGTATAAATACTTTAACATCTTTCGCTGCAGCCATCCCCGCGCACATTTAGTATGAATTAAAACAAACACTAGTAAAAATTGAAAATGTATACAATAACGTCACTTCTCATCATTCTCGCGCTACACAGCTACTGAATCATTCTGTTTTATGTCGTGCGTCGTTGTCAGCTTTTATCAAGAAAAACCATTAAGATGAGTAAATAAAAAAAATAAAAAAAAATATGAAAAATTAAAAACTCTGCTGTACGTGGTGCTGTCTCTGTTATATGTGCAGCTCATGAACATCTAGATGTGTAAACAATGTTTTACTTTATACAAAGGAAATCAATCTCGCGCGTGCTTGTTAATTAAGAGTTGTTTTATAAACGCACAACAATTAATCATAATAATCATAATTGAGATAAATTTATTTACAGAAAAATAATATTTGTCGTAATAATTATCTTATGGCATCAAATATTTTGTTACGATGCTTTTTCTGCTTTACATTTTTGTTTGTTTCAAATAACTAATTTGCGAACGCAGCTAGGTTAATTTGCCGTCTCTTGAAACATATCGTTTTCCCCGTGTAAAATGTAATTTGCTCAAAATTCATTACACTGAAATCGAAACCGTTGCCGCTTGAATAATCAGACTCGGCACGTTCGTTAAATTAACGCAATAGGACCGGTAATGATAATTTACGATAGCGGAACTGTATCAATCGCACGCGTTAGTTATTAATTAAGTAGAGGAGTGTTATTCTATTAAAACGAGCTTACTCGATTCTCGCACAGATAAACAGTAAAATTCAATATAGATTAATGTCAAATTTTGAGTGAAACACATTTAATTAGCACACACTCCGTGCTAAAAGTGTATCGTAATTAGGCTAATAATACATATTTAAAGATTCTCTGGAAAAATTATACACGCACATTTAAAAACTTATGATATAATAATTGTAAATAATTAAAAACCTTAATTGAATAATCAACAAAATTCGATTATCTAAAGACCCAACAAATTTATTCGATATTTGTACGGGTGTGTTTCCGTGAAAACACAAATCAGTCTTCGTTGTCAGGAACACGATTCGATGTAATAAACGGTGAGATAGCATTGAACGTTTCCAGAAATTACTTGTTGTACTGGAAACTCCGTCGATCGGCGGCGGCCATTTATCAAATTCAGCTCGGTCTCGAGCGGAAAGCTCAGTGAGCGAAGGAAGGAACGAAATGACCGGCGAAAGTTAGTGGGCAGGAAGTGGTGTGGACTGCGGACGAAAGGTAAAACTATTTGTAATTGCGTTTCTTTCTACTCCATCTGTCCCGGCAGCCTGTGTCCTGGTAAGCCCCCTCTTCGCCACGTTATATTCTTCCTGTCTTCTCTACTTCCTTTACATCGTATTTCACTTACACTCTTTCTCTTCTTGGTTTTCTCCGTTATTATGGGGATACAGCCGCGTCGAGAGCAGACGTTCGCGCGCGACCGCCAACCATCTCTATCGATATTTCCGCCGGTAACGCTACATAAAGCTGCTACTGGACTCACCGCGCGCAATTCCATTAAATATTGAGACCTTTATAACGTAGAATTTTCATTAAAAATCCGATTCTCGCATGTTATTTAACAAAACGCGTCGCTTTGTGACCGGCGGGGAGAAAGATAGTCGTGATATTTTCGATAATGCGCAAAAAAAAAAAAAAAAAAAATCGTCTCTCGTTTTTTCTCATATACATTCGATTTCACTAATGCCTCTGCACGTGAAGTCAAAAGCGTTAATGTAATATCTTAACAACGAAGATCCGACTTTTCACATCGTGTAACAGCATTAATGTGGAATCGAGTGTGCCAACGATAACGTTATTATTACGATATTTTTATTATATTTCACGCGGATGAATAACGTCGAATTATATGTATAACAGTGTCAGAGATGTATCAAAAGGCTGCGAGTTTGTTTTTGTGTTGTTTATGTATTGTGCCGTTTTTTATACTCGCTTTATATGCTCTAAACCGATTGTATTTGCGAGTTAAATTAAATCACGCGCTTTCTCGTTTATAGGTATCTCTAAAAATTACTAATGCAGGTGTATATTTCCGCGACACGCACACACACACACACACACACACACATGTATATATATACACATACACATATATATATATATGAAAAGCCGTTTACCTATCGATCTTCATTGCTGGAGAATTGCACATAGGAATGTTTCTGGCGCGTAATATCAATTTCGCGATGCCGTCGGCGATTTGGAGGACGCTTCCGTGTCGGACTCGCGCGCGCGCGATACACGACTTTCATGAAATCGGTTCTTGATTAAGATTAATTGGATTGTTCGGTGAATTTACGTGTCGGACGAGCGCGCCAATGGTGATTGCTTTGACGGGTTGTCGGAAAAGGTCGACACAGGAATAAAAAAAAAAAAAAAAAAAAAAAAAAAATTTCACCGAGTAACGGGTATTGTGCCGACGTTTCTATTATACTAAAACGCTCGCGCGAGTGTGGACGGGACGTGACACAGAATGAAATACGAAGTTTTCATACGTAGTGTTTTGGTTTTTTTTCTTCCTTTTTTTTTTTTTTTTACATCCGCGCATTTCCTATGGTTGATATTCATTACAGTTCCCGAGGTATATCGCGACGACCAATGCGACGGGAAATATTATGATGTGCGTTGTTCCGCCCTCGACTATTATCGATTACGCGAGCTGTCGTAAATAATATGGCATATGCAGCCCCGAGACGAACAATATCACATTTTCAATAAACAAACAAATCTCAAGAGAAGTTTTATCGGTTTAGCATTGAGGATGATTTAAAAAACAATCAGATAATATGTATATATATATATATATATCATATATATATTTGCGCTTTTTGTTTGTAACGTATGATATCTGATACGCAACATTGTGGATGAAACTCAATAAAATCACTGCTCTTTTACGTACGACTATTTTTTTTTTCCGTGATATTGGAGTCACGATGGTCATGTCTACGGTGATCACATATCGCGTTTTATTTATACCGACATTGTTATACGCTACATGAGAATTTTTGTTCTCTTCTTCTTTTCGCATATATCGGTCTTTCTTCGTTACCTTTCTCGGGAAGGATTTTCGCTGTCTACCCCGCTTTCTTGCCACCTCAATCTTTCTACGTACACCTTCTGATAAGCTACGCAAACTTTAGCCACGTGAGAGAGGAAATCTGTTTCAAGTTCCGCGGGCGTAATATTGAGCCGCGCGCTTGCTTGCGCCTTTTTCTCTAGAACAAAGTCGTCGCTGAAACTGAAAGAATCTGCATGTCCAAGTTTTATTAAAATAGATGATGATTGTAAAATACGTATATTGCGTAAAATATTGCACTCGAGTGAACTGAACATTCATTGTTACGAAGCATCTTCTCTCTCTCTCTCTCTTAATGTTAAAATATTAGACTTTGTATATTTATAATCAACGATTATAATTTGCACAAAGCGAAATTTCAATTTGTTCGCCAAAATGTCGTGCAAAAATAAACATAGACCGTTTGTGTTCATTGAAACAAGAGAATAGCAGCTTTGTGCCGACCTAACTAATTGAATTTATTTAGATATTGCATATTGAAGCAATGTAATTAACACTGAACTATAATCTGATAAAACTTTAACGTAATAGTTATCAAAAGGAAGCACACACCTGTGTGAAATAAACCGCTTTGAATTAAAGCCATTCTCGGGCGCGTAGCGAGCAGCAGAATTATCTTGAACAAAATGGTCGATTTCGAAACAGAATAGCATAGTTTGGCGAAACCTATCCATGTAAATTGTTCGTGCTTTCGCTTTCTCTCTCTCTCTCTCTCTCTCCTTCTCCCTCGCACGTGCGCGCGCGATTTGTTAGTCACGTAGTCCGTGATGTATGTTTCATACATGTGAACACGTATGCGCGATTCGTGATACGTGTTGCCTAATGCAGATGATGTTAAAATGAAATTAATGCGGACGATATTGTCCGAACAGCTCGCACGTTCAGTGATTGACGTTAGTTGGATAAGTTAATATATCGACATTCGCGTTAAAATATCGCTTTTACGTGCAGAATAGGAGTTTTAACACTCGTTGCAACATTCGCTCTGACAGATCATTTAATAGAAATCAAATTTCTTTAAGACGGAAAAAAACTTTACATTATCTAATTTTCATTTGAGTTTTGTAACAAAAAATACGTCTTTACGTTTTAAAGGAAAACGATGATTGAAGAGTCTGTTCGTTTTAGTCTCTACGTGCGTGGTGATACTTTTGAACATAGTTGCGAGCAACATCGTGTAATCGCTCCATTAACGGCGCCGCAACGTAAGGATCAAAATAATGTCCGTCAGAGGAGTGTACGACGAAGACGACGGAGACGTCGTCGCCACTGCCACCGTCGTGAATCCTTTGATAATTATAATTAGAGGTGTAGGATGGGCGGACACGAGCTGCCGCCACCGTCGCGAGAGCAACCTTGCTTTATTACGTTATAATATTATGCAGCATCGATGCATGCGCATGCGATGGGAAGCTGTCCGGGCAAGGACGAAGGGACAAAGTAGCTTCTCCGGGGTTTCCTTCCCTATTATCCGTGCTTGACGGTCCGCTCACTCGGCATGCATACAAAGCAGTATTTATAGCCGTTGCGCCAGGACAACGCCTGGCACCGACCCTATCCCGAAGGGGAGAGAAGTCGAGCAAATATTCATTCAGCTCTCAAAACATAATCGTCCCACTTGCTACTGAAGGCAAAACCGTATGTGGTAAGTACAAGCGGTAAGCGTGACGGACGAAGATGTCGACGCGGAATTCCCGCAAACGTGCGGAAGAACATTTTTCAACGGAGAGAGCGCACGTTTCACGTTTTCACTCTCAGCAATCGTTCGAGATTTAAAGTTTATTTGTTGTTGCTTTTATACAAGAAAACAAAACAACAATTACGGAAAAAGTCGATATCTTAAGTAGATAATTAAAAAAAATATGAGTAATGATGAAAAACTTTTTCGCGAGCAGCGTTTAACTTGGTTCTCATGCTTTTTTTTTTTTATTTTGAAGCTAATGTACATTGTAACAGTTTTCGAAAGAAATATTTATTTTGCAGAAACGGATGAGGAGCAGGAAATCTCGTTGTTCGCGACTCGTTGTTTGTTAATAAATAATATTCTGTTACGTCGGATAACTTGTGACACATCGGGTATTCTCTCTCCCGCGCAAACGCTATTATATGTACGCAAGTAAGTAGTACAGCTATGGATACGGTCGTACGTAGTAAGGTAGTGCACTTACCTTAGGATTTGTATCCGCGCGCGTGAACGAGGTTATTGCGTTACACGGGCGATCGGCAATAAACGTTACGAGCAATTCATCCCGAGTAAGTAAAGTAATTAAAACCGAACGAACTTCTCGGTATATACGCGAAACAATATAGACAGACAGGCAAAACGAATTTAAAACCGAGGCAAGAGAGAAAGAAGCAAGGGCGCGACCGAAACATTTCAACGGTGCGGAACGCGAAAGCGCGCCGCCGTCCTCAAACCGTTTAATTAATTTACTTCGATGCCGGATCTCGCTGCAAGTTTTATACAGCCAGGTGGTCGGGACGAAGTTTCGCGCCAAATGAAGTAACGTCGCGCGAAGAGAAAGCACGGTGAATTTAAATCGCAGGGACGAAGTAAGGTATTTTCTTTCGCAATAGAGTCCGACGAGAACAACGTCAAGCAAAAGCGATACTTTCCGCGCACAATTGAAGCTTCTCCGCCGGGAATTGTGTCGTGACGAAAATGACAATGCGCGAACAAATATCGCGCGCACTGAGGAATAAGGAGGGAACACATTTATGGATCGCTTCACAGAAAACCATTCCTATGGTTTCCTCTGAAAACACCTTTTAAAGAGCTCCTCCGCCTTGTTGTAATGGATGCAAGCTCCGTGGAATATGCGGCGTCTGTTTGCTTTGGAGATGCCATCATTCTCTGAACCCTGTCGATATTTCGTATACGAGTTATAACGAATTTATAACTTGCCTCCACCTCGCAGCTCGATCATCGAACTCGAACTAAGTTCATAAGCCGCGATAAAGCCGCTCGCAGCAGACGCGATATTCTGTAAACAGCTTAAAAAGTTCACATAGAGTCCACGGTGTATGAGGGCTATTGCAGGAGACGACGGAGGATACCTGGGGTCTGTGAAAAAGAAATGCATGCCAGCGTCAACAAGAGAGAAAAAGAGAAAAAGAGAACAGGAATGCTTACGTAAATACCGCCTTAATGAAAGCGAGTAAATATTGGCGACGAGCGCTGAATTGTAATGATACAATGCGGTCAATTAGTTTATATGTAAATTTTTACCCTCTCGTGTATTTTTCGCTAAATAAATTTTGAAGGACGAATTTCACTTTTCTCTCTCTCTCTCTCTCTCTCTCTCTCTCTCTTTATGTAGAATATTATCGAGATACGTTGTGGAGAGATATATGACATTTACGTTAAAAATTGAATCTTTCATTTTCGATAAAATATTTTCTTCTGTGACATTTATTATCGGAATTATAAACACCGAGAGAAAATTTGAACAACGAAAATAATTTAGTAAGAAAGAATCCGTCTCAAAATAATCTTTTCTTATCTACGGCCCGATTTCTTCGTACCTCCCGATAAATATCTTCTTGATAAAGATATACAAAAAGATATAATTCATTTTTTAGATAAATTTATCGAGAACTTATCATAGATGAAGAAATTGGGCGTATCACGATTCCGATATTATTGACATATCAAGCTGTTGTTGCTTCGTATCGCTTTAAATTCGTATTTCACGTGATATATGTATACGAGTAAAGCTACTTTACGAATAATGCGTGTTCATTTTTTTTTTTTTTTTGTTTCTTGTTTTTTGAGTTGCTTCATCACACACCAGACATTCGACGCGGAAGAAAGGGAAACGGGAAGTGGCAGGCAACTTTCGTATTTCGGAGAAAAGCTATGGAACCAGCCAGCTGAATCCATCTACTCGAATCACTTTACGAGTTAAGCAGCACTTTTCACGTTGTACGTGACATGCCGCGCGAATGTTACGTGTTGTATACACACGTCGGCATGTGTAGCCGAGCTTTTTCGCTTTGCCGCGAAGTAAAACTAAAAATCTGAATAAAAAACAAATATAACTTGGCGTCGTTCAGAACACGAAACTTTGAGATAATGTGTGCACATAACTCCCTGCGCTGCGTAGGATATTAAAAATCAAGGATACCAACGTGCTTTAAAATGAACACAAATTATTCACAAAAATTTCATTTGTCACGCGCGCATTTTCTAAGAGATGTGTATTTATTTTAAATATATTTAAATATTATTGCGAAAAGAAACTTGTGAGCAAATGATTTATTCAAGCTACACTTCGCGCATTTTGCATATCGGATTAGTGAAGGAATTCATAACTTATAAACTGGAAGCCGTGCCGTTACATTAAGCCGTTCCGGGCACAAGTTGACGGGACACAAGATAACCACCAGCGGCTTCATAACTGCGCGCAACGTGTAATCACACACACAGGATATACTCCGCATAGAAGATTGGATAAAGAACAGAAGAGATGTACAGCGAAATATAATAATTCAATGAAAACGATAGTGAATATACATAAGCAAACGGTTTTAGTCGTAGCTTTGTTGCTACTACAAAGTAAAATGTGCGTGTATGAGAGAGAGAGAGAGAGAGAGAAAGAGAGAGAGAGAGAGAGAGAGAGAGAGAGAAAAATATCGCAACATTCTTTATCTTCAATATAGTACCGCGCACTATCTTAGATCTACTTTTCTTACATCGTAAGAAAACAAGATATAGTACGTATATACCATTTAAATTTTTAAAAGAATTTTTTCACGATATTTCTTATTACCATATCTCTCTCGCGACTAGAAAACCAAGAAGGCGTGCGCAAATACACGAGATTATAAAATTCGAAAAGCGCAAGATGTAAGTTTCTCAGGTTTAACTTCTCTTAAAGTAATACGATACGCGCACCGCGATTTCCCGTGGTTTCCCATTGCAGGCTGCGGAATAAAAAGGTAAAGGAAGAAAGATCTTCGACATTGAGCGAGGAAGGAGTCGGAAGGGAGGCGGAAGAGGGAAGGCAGAAGGTATAGCGACAAGTGCTACTTCGCACGTAGATTCCAGTTTCCAATCTCCTTAGCAATGCGGTATCTCGAACCCCGTCGGACTGCCTTATTCCGCTTTGCATTATCGGGGCTTTGCGTCGACGCGGCCGAGCCTGTGCTTGATGCTTTGCATTACTTGACGAAGGGGCGCGCCTTTGCGCTTGCTTCCTAAATGGAGTTTATCGAGCGCTCGATAGAAACGAACGAGAGAGAAGGAGAGACATATTAGAGAGAGAGAGAGGTTTGACCCCCGCGCGTGCTGAGACGCGCCGTGAGACATTAGAACGCAATCAGGAGTTTCATAATGAATCCAGTACGTTAAAGCTTGAATCGTGTTTTCTTTCAATTTACTCCCGCCTCGTCGCTTCGTCACCGCGCCAATGTCACGAAATTTGTACACGACGTCTTGTTCGTTCGACACATGACTCTTTGTTCTCCGCGCCGTTGTTAATTATACAATTTGACTAAGAAATGCGCAACTATCAGCAAATGGTATGTCGGCTAATTCCGCCGTCTGTTCCTCGCGATTGTTCTAACGAGCAAACTCTAATAAGCGTTAGCGTTCTTGCTGAGGAGTTCCGAACACGAACCGTGAACCCGCCAGGATCTTGCCGTATTCACGGATTATATCTTACCTCGGAGTCCTAATGCCTGGTCTACAACCGCGAGAAATCTTCTTATTAACGCAAGCACCAACTTGCGCGCAAATGTGATCCGGCTTTCTTCAATCTTTGGGAATCAAATCGTCATGTGTAAAGCGCGGGTGTAACTTCGCGAGAGAATCAGAGACTCTCTCTTTGCAACGGGCGCGCGGTTTACAAACAGGTTGTTTATTTCAGTCTCGCGAAATTTTATCTTGTTTCACCACTGACGCGTAAAGGAAGCTTTTGAGTTTTATTACGCGCATATCTTGTTGCTGCAAACACGCATTCAAACGCAAAACTGCTCATCGTTATCCCGCACTTTTACTATCGTCGTTTTATCGGTAATGTTTTCTTCGTAAACGATTATGTCCACTTTCTTGTACTCGTGCGTTTAAGAACCAGAAGTTATTTGAAAGATAATGCGATTCTCTTTCGCGTATATTTGACACACGCGCGCATATATATATATTTTTTTAGAGCTTTTCGATCTATACCTTCAAGTTATTCACCTCCGCAACGTTTATCTTTATCTCGTTGGCGTGCGGCTCTGTATCAAATATCATCAAGGTAATGAGGCAAACATTTTTCCTCACCCGCGATCTATATTCTATATCGATCCAATTCATTCACTCTCTCTCTCTCCTCGCACAATGCAGCTTCCTCGATCCCCGCTTATCTTGTCATCTGTTTTTATCTTGACGCTGATTCGCCGCGTTATCGCATTCCTCTCTTCCCATCTCTTCTTCACCTCAATGTCATTATCCTCCTCCGCCTACTCTTCTCCGTTACACTAGTCCGCTTATAGGAAACTACTTCATGCCGCGTAAGAGCATTTGCCGTTGAAAGCGATCTTTCCCATAAATCCTCCTTCTCTTATCTTATCCCAAACCTTGCTTTAGAAAAGATGCAACTGATAAAGATTAGAATAGCAATTAGGCCGCTATCACACGTAGTAAGCAAACGACTGTTTACGAAAATCACAGAATGTCATTAGAAAACGTGCGACAAAAAATGTAATGTTTAAAAGTTATTTATTAAATAACGTACAAGCTGGAGCGAGAGTAAAACAGTCGAGTGTTTTATATTGAGGAATGCATTAGAAAGATGTTTTTAATTACTTTTTTCTTATGCTCATATACACACACACACACACACACACACACAAAATGCGACAGAAAGAGTGCGTGTGTGAGTGTGTGTGCAATTACTATGTCAGGAACAGCGAAAATAAATTTAATGCGATATAGTTCGTTGTTCATATATTTCGATTTTATTATAAAATATATTAATACGTAACACATTTATACATTAGAGTTGAATACATATAATATGTACACATTCGTCGTTCACACGCGGAAACGATCATGAATATACAATATCATATATATAAATAACATGTCGTACATAACATATCGCTAACTCCCCTCTTCAATCAGTCACAAAAAAACTTTAAACTTCCAGTTGATGTCGTTATTAATTATTTTTTTATGTCGCACATTAAACAACGTTTATTTATTTATTTATTATCTTTACGTTGAATGCATACGCACATATTTTTTTTTTTTTAATATATATACAACTAATTGGATGCACGCTCTCTTTTCGTTTTTTATATTTTACATACGATTTTTAATGGCTCTTGTTTTATTTATATTCGATGTTGCGAATAAAATCGATGAACATCGACTGATTAATTTAGTATGTGGGTTTCTTTACAAACAAATCAACTTTGCGCGCTATAACGTATAAAAGTTACATCGCAATCAAAGTTAAAATTTGTATTAATGAAAAAGAGAGATTTTAATTTAACATTACCAACTTCCATACAAACAAACACACACACACACACACACGCGCACAGCATTCTCTCACGCACGTAGTTCTTTTACAAATTTAAAAACATGCATTTTTGAAAGTAAAAGCCATTCTCTCGGAAATGCTTTTTTTCGACATATCCACTTAAAATACCGCTATAAGCGAAATATTGTTTTTTTTTTTTTTTTTTTTTTTTTTCACATGTTCCAGCATCCAATACATGCGCGTGAGAATATATACATTGAAAATACGATTACGTCAATCACTTAATGCCGGAACGGTATTGATTGTGTTATTTTGTGCAACATGTTTCTTTTTTATTTTTATTTTTTTTCTGCAAAAGTCACAAAAGATTGATAACGTCGATGTTTTCGAAAACTCGAAATATTTTTACATACATAGTAGAACTCCCCAAAACACGTATACACATCCACTCTCAAAACGTATAATTTTCCCCTTCATCGCTTTTCCCACCACTAATTGTAAGTATGATTGCAAACGAAACTGCGCTAGTGCTTGCGCGATAATAAGTCTTTGCGCATGCGTGAGTTAAAGAGTAAAAAAAAAAGAAGAAGTACACGTTTCGAGAGGTTGTACTGTACTCAATTTTAACATACACTGACTTGAATTAAGATGGTCTTTAATTTCTTTGGTATGAAGATATCGTGGATGTGTGTGTGTCAATACGTTACTTTTTAATATTTAATATTTTGTATATCGAGTCAGTACGGCGGAGAGTGAAAAATGTAATGATATTTGAGAAGCACGCATATATATGTGTGAACATTTTTCTTGTTTTGTCGAGTTTGTACGTAAAACTTCTTTGGATATATCGATCTCTCTCTCGCAAGTAACAGTAAGACAATTTGCAATCAAAACAAACCTTAGAAAACATTTTATTCCTCGTTCTCGAATATTCTTCGTTCATTCAATTCCGTTTGCTATACCGAACAGTTCATATTTCTTATCTCCGCGATCGATCGATATACTTTTTTGTTTTTAACAAATTAACGAAGAGTTGAGGCTTGAATTGAGAAGGCGTGTAATAGAATTTTTAATTATATCTCACCGCGAAGACGATAAACACGTACGTTATTCGCGTGGGCGTGGATAATTACCGTGATTATTAATTAGCTTCTTATTGCCGACAATGATAATCGTCTTATGAAGCTAATGACAATTCGATGGGATTAATCACAATCTCGCTCGCTGATCGCTCGGGCGTCCTGGAAACACGGTCGACCAATATCCCTCATTATTGGGCGCGCGCATCGAAAGTGTCAAATTAACGAGAAAGCTTTACGCTGTTCGATCACAGGTCGAAGTTAATCAAAGAACGAGTTGCTTCTCAAAGACAAATTAGCATAGCTTCTTTTAGTTTTTGAATCTCTCGATAATTTCAATTTATATTAAATAGCTTATAAACGAGCAAATAATCTTATCAATCTCATTGATTTTATTTTCTCTTGAACTGTAATAAGTGAACAACATTATAAATTTGAATTTGCGCAGCATGACTAAAATTTAAGCTTTAAACAAAACTTAGCGAGAAAACAATTATTGTTGTCGCAAACGCAAGAATAACGAAAGTTAAAAAATTAAGAAAAAAGAATCTTAGATTTTTATACACGCGAAATCCTTGTATTAATAACATTATTTAAGATCAGAATATCTTATAACAAAGTAAAAAAATAACTATGCGAATAAAAATTGTATATATGTATTTTCTAAAATTAGCCGATGATACATTGAATTTGACGTTTTTTTTTTTCATCGTTAATTGAATCTTCAACAAAGAAGCGCGACGAAAAAGAATTGCAGGAAATTGTGATTGTCACGATAAAGGACATCTCGATTGCTCGACCAACCATCGTAAATTGTTGTTGCGCGCGGGACCGCGAGACTTATAGAAGAAACTTTGAGGAACAGTGGAGACATCAAAATCATTTAAGTTATCGGAGTTTCTTTTCCGCGACGGGAAATTGACATTTCCCGATATATCGAATTACGTATATAATCACTTTTACCTACTTTTACGTTATAATGTCATTACGCGTCGCGACACAGCGAAAATAATAATGCTCTTTTTAGATCTGGTTATTGTCCTCGCACCTCTGTGCGATAAATTCCCATTCAGACATGCAATTCGTATAAGCGTTACGAGCGATAAGAAGTTTGTCTCTTATATTTCTGTAGTTCTCCATTCTATCTTTTTGTTACCAACTCGAAAAACCAAATTATAGAGTGGAAATGGTCTTGGCGAAACTAAGATTAGCAGAAAGAGAAGAAGAAAGAAAGAGAGAGAGAGAGAGAGAGAGAGAGAGAGAGAGAGAGAGAGAGAATAAACTGACGTAGGAATTCGCTCGCGATCTTTATGGGCTTTCTAAGAACAGCCAAGCAAGCTAACCGGTTACAGAACAGTACGTTTATGGAGACAGCGAAATGGCTGCCGCTTGCTCTGCGCTCGGCCGCACGATAAGTGCTTGTGAGAGAGCGAAAACACAAAGACCACGTCGCGAAAGATCAGGGGTGGAACAACGGGTTAGTTCGTTCGAGACACATTCTTCTCCTCTGCCGTCGTATCTCCGACCTATCGTATCTCTCGCTCGGTGAACCGATAGCTCAATTAGTCACGAGAACGAACTCGCGTTTCCGGCTATCTCTTTTCTCCACCTTTCGCACACTGGCCGGTGATGGTGGTGGTGGTGGTGTTGCTTGGTCGCGAGAGAAATGGCCAGGGGAGTCCTTAGGTTAGGAAGGAAGGCGGAAGTCGATAAGAGGCAAAGTGGAAATCGGTGTGGCGGCGTGTGGAAACGCATAGCGAAAAATAAAAGAAAAAAAAGCTAGAGGGAGAGAGGGATGAAGAAGAAAAGAACGGGGAAGAGACGAATGAGAGATGGGACGGAGAATGCGCACGCGCGAACGCGGGGAGATTTTACCGCGAAAGTTTCTCGAGGGAACGGAACGTACGTATCTTCTATATACGATAGAGAAGAGCAAACCGACGACCCCCCATCGATCGATAGATCCGGAGAAGCGGCTGCTCGTTTCCTTCCTATCCTTTTTTTTTTTTTTTTTTTTTCTACTCTCTACTAAGTTCCGCCCGGGGGACTTCACGGTGATGCAGCCTAAAGTTACAACTCGAGAAAAACACGTTGCCGTAGGATCCAGTGGTACTGTGAGCGAATCACGAGTTAACGAGCGAATCGAGTTTGATGTTTGAAAGATACGAAAGTTACTTCAAGTTTCTCTACGTTGGAAAATGGCCAGGTATGACGCGTGCTTTTAAAGTATCAGAGGAAAAAAAATTCTCGGTAAAAGTTAATTAACTCTCGGTGTTACGTACTGTTACGTGCGCGTAGTAGGCATTAACAGAATTTTAGCTAATTATGACAGTTTAATGATGTAAAGAGTTTTTTGTTTTTGGAAAAAGTATCTTGAATTTAATTTAATGTATATTCGTCCGGAACCTGTGGATTTTGGTAACGCTACCTGTTGAAAAGCAAGTCCGAAATAAAGCTCGCGAGGGATGAATCATCCAAAAAGCTTTCAAGTAGTTCCAGCAGTTTCGTAAAGCATATTATAAACTGCGCTCAGGAGGACGAACGTGACGTGATTTCGTTCCGAGTTAATAACAAGTAAAACTGAAATACTAGTTGGAATTTGTGATAATTTTCGTGGTTAGTGTAAATTTAGGATGCGCATTATTGGAAAAAGAAGAGAAACAGAGAGAAAGAGAAAGCACGCGAAAGAAAAAGAAAAGTACGCGATGGAGAGAGAGAGAGAGTGCAAAATAGAGACAGTAGCCATATTACTGCGGATTCTTTTACTCACTCAGTGAAACAATTTTTATCAGACGCGCAACAGTAGCGAAAACCACAACGAGCTCGTTATTTCGTGCGCAAAACAAATACGCATGCATGCGCGAGTATGCGCGCGCGCGCGTGCGTGTGCGTGCTTGCGTATATGAATGACATAAAAGCTCCGATTAATCCGATGCAAGAAGTAAGCGGTGCATAGAGATCCCCTCCGCATATGCTTCAATGTGTTTGTTCAGCTTGGATTTTTATTCATCCAATAGCGATACCTTCACCGAATAACGCACGCCATCGTTTGTGCGCGCCATTCTGTCAGCACGTGAAATTCAACCGCGTTCGCAATTGTGAATTTTACCGTGGTACCACACATACACTCTGGTTACATACACGCCGAATATTACGTTTTTTTTTTTTTTTTTTTTTTACATATCGCACAGATACAATCGCAGGCTATTTTTTATCTAGCAGTCACACACAAAGAGGAAGGCAAAGCTCAATATTCACGAATATCTGTCTATACACACGGCGAGTTTCTGCGACCAAATTGCAGCCGATTTTTCTTTAACAAAAACCTTGCAAAGGCGCTAGTTGCGTTGATGAATGTTTTTTAGCGATGATAAAAATAAAGCGCTTTTGCGCGAAGCGGCGCCGCCAATGTACAATACATAAAAAAAAAAAACAAATGTATGTGTGTGTTTACACTCTTAAAATTGAATCTAATTGGAATTTTAAACGGGAGAGATATTAAATATTAAACGAGGAAATATTTTACTTAGCAGAACTCAACTCGTCTTTCTCCTGTATTTAAAAAAGACCGACAGTTTAGATAGAAGCCGCGATACAAATAAACTACCGCCCGCACCTAGAGAGAGCCCAGAGAGAGTTCTGACCTTCTCTGATCCTTTTATCTTTTAATTACGCGGATTTCGCTACCTGCTAAATTTTCCGCCCGCGTCTGGCTAAATCCAATTTTCTCAACTTTTGCGCGATTCAATATGGACAACAATTACTTGGCACTTAATAGACCAACCGCGATGATATATATTTCTCCTCGCCGCGCCCGTAATATACAACCGTTTTTCTCATTCCTTTTCGTATTAAATTACAAAAAAACAAATGAAAAAAAAAATCAACGCGAAACCAAAAAGATACGACAGATTTCTTTGCAAACACAAGCGTTCTCGAAAACATCCGGATCTCACGGATAGATTTCACGAAAAACACTCGGTGCCATTCATCAACAAATTACTTTCACGAAACATCTTGAAGAGAAGATCCAAGATGAGAATAAACGTAAGAGAAGAACGTTCAAATCTCTCTGGAGATTCGGAAGGTACATTATTCTGTGTGTGCCTTCGCGATCGATATACCCGAAAGATTTCGAGCTATAGGAAACACAGTGATTCCCGGTTCTCGAGAGGAGTGTGCTGCAGGAGTCCACCTGGAGGCATCGTGATCGTTACGGCGCATCTGAATGCGAACTTCCGACGCACAGGGGAGGAGTGTCCGTGTCTCTCCGTCCGGGATCCTCTCGCGCCACCGTGCACACGCTCGGCGAGCGGGACTCCCCGTGCGAATTGAAAGTGCTGAAAGTCCCGCTGAGGCGAATTGCCAATTGCTTCGTCGCTTCCAGTCGAGGCTTTACTACGGCACCGAATTGGAAATACCGTAGCAAGTCTCTCGAAACCGTTTCGTCTGCCGCGAGGACACACTCTAGTGTGTGTGCGCGCGCGCGCGTGTGTGTGTGTGTGTATATATATATACATACGTACATGTACAAGATCTATGTACAAAGACTGCGAGTGAGATTTGCTCGAGAGGGGATAGATATGCGTTTTAAAACAAAAATCTGTGAGTTCGATCATTCTTCTGAGATTTGAATTGTGTTTTAACGTGTGTGTTTTAATTCAATGAGTAAAAAAAAAAAACACCTACCGTGTGTGTAGTAATTTTTAATGATTTTCTTTTTATAAAAAACACTTTGTATTAATTCACAAATATGTGTTATCAAAGTGTCTTGAAATTTGCAAACACGTGTCATCTTCACAGAAAGAAAAAATATTAGTTCAATTGTGACGTCTTTCAGCACATTTATAATGCAAGAAAAACGAAACGAATGTTAATTTGTCAATTAGTTAATTAGTCGTGTCTACGCTTTTAATGTTTACATTAATTATTTCATCGATTTCTCGGAGCACACGACGGAATGGCTCACACACGTGAAGTTCATTCGCCGTATCGTATCAAGTTTTGTCAATACTATTACGAGCTGTAGGTACCGATTTCGCGAGAGAAATGCGCTCTCGCGTTCGAAAATCGCGCACCGAACCGAAGTGAAATCGCGCAAAAAATGCATATTTGTGCCCGGAATGAAAAATGTACGTGATGCACACCGAGGGCGCAGAGTCGCTCGTCACATGCCGCAGCGGCCCGCAACACGCGCCGCGCATTCCACGTTAGCACGCGCAGATGTTACGAGTAGTTTGTATGCGACGATAACATACGTGTATATATATATCTTGTTTCGCGCTACGCCAAGCGGCACGAGGGAGAGATATAGACGGCGACGACGACTCGCTGTACTCACACGCACGGCGCATATGTGTACGCAACAGGCGCGATCAACAGACCGTGACGATGGAGAGCGTGGTCGTCTTCGACGGCGAGGCGTAGGCGTGGATCGACTGGGAGTATCTTGATTGTCAAATGCGCAGAGGGTCCGTGTGCGAGTTCGCGGGCTTGTGTCGCGCCGCGCAAAAGCTCAGGCCGAAGCACAGCATCAGCAACGCCACCGAGCCGACCAGCAAGTGACTCGACCAGGACACCGAGCACTTTCCTAAAACAGACAGCATCCGTTTTATCGTCGACACCCTATGTGTGTCCCGCTAGAATCATTACACGTGGAAATTTCTCGAGAAATTGCTTGGTAACCTAATTGTCGTTTCGAGATTGGGCTTATTGTCGTCGTAATAGCTCGATCATATGCGTAGGGAGTAGATTACCATACCGCGAGAGATGAACCGATTTACATTTCGTGATGAGAGAGGAACAAAAGACATTGTAATAAAGCAAAGAGACCATTTCTGATCAACGCGGTTGCAAATGCAATAGACGTGGAACGCCACTGAGGATTATTGATGGACGTTACTTTTCTTGTTGACAATATTTTTGACGCGGCCACAAAGAAACGACATGTGTTCACGACAGAAATAGAATAAAAACGTGATTGACATTTTCAAGCTCAACGATTGGCATTTTGAAGACCTGTCAATTTTTTCTCTCAAGAATGCCAACTAAAGGACTCTAAAAATAATGTTGCCACAAAACAAATCTAAATTGATTCAACCGAAAAACGTCAAGTATAAAAAAGTTAACAAAAACCGGACAAAAATGTTAACAATTCGAAAAAAAAATGAATAAGGGGCCAATAATGGGAGTGGTGCTTAACTGTAGGTTCGATTGATCTGTTATTCGAAGAACGTGCTACATATAACGTTCTCAAATGATCGACACATGTTCAGCACGCATTTAGACTGTTCTATTTAAACAGATCACCAATACAAGTAATAACACGTGATCGATACCATCGTTGACATAACTGGAACGTACCTACGAACGTATCTCAATTTAACACTAAAGTAATACAAATGTTAATTGGAAACGGCAATTGGGAATGTAAGCTGCAGCGTTCGGATTAACTGGCTTTGAATAATTCGAGCTATGCAACGATTTGATGTGTTACCCTCCCCTTCACACATATGTAGCGCAGTTCTGTCGGAATTTATAAATAGCTTCAATTTAACGCGCACCCCGAGAGATTTGTTTAACCAGCGGAACGCTACTATTGAAATATATGCAATTCGCTCGTCATCGCTCGCGCGTCGCTATGATGTCGCACGTGATGTCGATCTCTGATCCGTCAGGATCTCTGATCCGCATTCATCTGGGAACGCTCGTCATCTGCGCGCCAAATAACATCAAGTACGCGTTCCAGATGGATATGTGATCTGATAATTCTTCGCGTTTATACATAAATAAAGTGTTTTTTTTTTTTTTTTTTAAATTGTCACACGCACGTTTAATTTAAAACTTTGTTTTAAATTCTTTGCAATAACAAGAAGTGCAGAGATTGTAGTTAAACAGAAGATGCGATACGGACAAATGTTTACGTTTCCTTTTACCGTGTGGCAAATCTGTTGTGGACATGTGTGTATGTGTGTGTGTTTGCTGCGTGAATCTGAATATTGCGGAATGATATTCGCGCGCGGAACACAACGCACGCATTCGCAGCCGCGGTGAATCAATAACAATCTCTCGGGTATTGAAAGGCAAATTGCCGGATCGTCGATGTCGAATCAGATCGTTACGGGCACGCTGGGAAATTACGGGGAAATCAGGAACTAGGTCCGAGGCCGGTGTCGAGACTAGGATTGCGCTCCCCGCGAAGTTACAAGAGCCATAAGTCTCGACTGGTTTACGTAAAGTCTCGGAATGGCTGTAGGTCGTTGAGTGCTCCGGTAAAACGCTCCGGAAACTCGCCTGCGAAAATGCGGAAACTTCCACCACCGATCTCCAGTCCGTCGTCGTCGTCGTCGTCGTCGTCGTCGTCGCCGCTGTTACGTTCGTAAGAGTAATCACGTACAGACACACGGATTTCTCTCTGCGTCACATCGAAACGGCAATTTCTCGTTGAAGACGTCTCGTTAAACTAGGAAACGAGCAACCAAGGCGTAACTTCTCGCGCTTCGAGTCCTTCGGGCGTTAATTAGTTATCGAATTAGATCGATAACTCTCGCGGGGCATTTCGACGAAATTAAGTTCCTTAAACGTCATTCGTTCGCGCTTCGCGTGATATTTCCGGTCGTTATATCGTGTGTTTGCTCTACTACGTGTTTCCTACCGCGCTGCGGAAACTGGATAACGATGATCGAGAACGTTGAGGAGAACACCCACCGAGATTGTAAACGTTGGCTCCCTTTCCGCAGGATTCTCGTACCTCTCGATTATCCCAGCCTATCGGGTACATGACTAGTCCGCCGCATATCATCGCTGCTGTAACAAACAAGTGAAAATGCACATCAATCATAACCTACAGTACTACCTACCTCTGCGCACGGCCGAATTCGAAATCGCTATCGAAAGGCATTTGTCATAATTTGTCGACTTTTTCTGTGACAGTGATAATGACTTGATAGAATACATAAATTCCTGTGCGATAAGATATTGTGTTTTTCTTTTTTTTTATTTTTTCGAAAATATTGAAAATACTTTACATTATTTCTTCGAGCAGAATTTTTTTTACGGAAAAAATATGCTTACAAATTCGCGAAAAATCACGAACGAATTTTACTTTAAGAAAGCTTTAATCACGCGAATTTCCAATTTCAACATTTTGCGTCGAATATAACGTTTTTCTCTTGAGAAATCAGTATTACAGAATCCCCGACTTCGCCCCGCATCGATCATGTCGCTTCGAGCCCGCGGGCGACTCTGTCATTTTTCCGAAAGCGACCCTCGAACGCAGAAAGGAGCAAATCGAGAACAACGAACTAACTTGAAGCGCGTAAATGGAATATGTCAATGCTGGAAGAAGGATGACGTCGCCGTGATATCTATTTTATTCGGGGACAGTTCATTATTTCGCCGTGAGCTTCTCGACGGTCCGTTACTTTCGTCACTCGCATCAATTGAAAGTCCGAAAAACTGACAGACTACCAGTTTTAATCGCGTCCCCGCGATTTGGATAGAATCGACAAAGAGCAAAACTTAAATCATATGATTCCTACTATGTGTTGCTTTTTCTATTTAAAAACAAATAATAAGTTCTATATATTATATCGCCCAACTAAATTTAATTACAAGCGGTGAAAAAAAAGTCTGCATACATTTGTAACACTCACCAGCAAGCAATTGTAGGGAACCAAGAATTCTCGTATGCTTGGGTGTTTTGAGAATGTGTGGGAGGAATGACGAAGCTGCTGCCAAGAGCGTCAAGGCGCCGATTACTGCGATCGCGACACCGATTCCCATCGTGACTGTACTCGCCTGCCACCAGGCACTCGGTATGTCCCAAAAGCTGAACAACAATGAAACACCAATCACGATAATAAATTCGCGTTGAAACATTGTTTTCATAGCATTTCCATTTAAATGCTGAATATTTCGTAAGTATAATACAGTTATATGTTTCACGAAAGAGGAAAACCATTTTATTTTACAGATACATATGTTTTGAAATTGAAAAGAAACAGAAGTGCGTAAATATTTATATGTAAGTATCACAAATGTGAGATTATAAATTATATTTATAATATTTATATTGCATAATATATTAGACAGTTATTTGATCGAAAATAATATTTTATTAACGTACTGAAAACACACACGCACACGCATGCGAAAATAATTTGATGACACTGAAAATTTGAAACTGGCAACATGTTTGCCGAAAAAATTCAATCGCATAAATTTTATTTACGATTTTGTTGACATATTTATTTTCTCGTTTTACATTAATCAAAAATTCTGTGCTATTTGTATACACGATGATATTAGCATGGATTAATCGATCTGGTTTAAGCAAAGCGCGGAGAAGCAAATATATTTTAACCTAATTACGTTCTGATGTAATAATACAGGAGAACAAATTCAAACGGAAAATTATATTATATTTCGTTGCGCATACCGAATTAAACTTTTCAGCGTGAAATTAAACAAAGTTAAGTTAAATTGTATTATCATTTTGCAGAAGTTTGTGTTGGTGTTTTGAGCAAATTCAGAAATTACCAACTTAAATGCATTATTTCATCCGTTTGCGCGCCATAACGCAATTTCTTGGCCGATGTGTTGAATTTAAATTTCTTTAATGCAGCAAAACAATTCCGCTACTTATATACATATATATATACATATATATATACATATATATATATACATATATATATATATATATATATATGTACATAGTAAAATGAAGTTTATTGATCCAGAATATAATGAGGCAATCTGCTTCGCGAACCATTATATCGGAGAAAATTTCGCTCCAATGGAAAAATTTCAAAACTGTATCGTCCAAATATTCCAAATAAAGAGATTCGACTCTCATAAAATTGCTGCTGCCGAAAAACGAAAGAAAGTGATACGTGATAAATGTATGATGAACGCGAGAACATGAGAACACGCGGAGAATAGTTTTCGTTCTACGCAAATATTTTTCACGAGATCGTCGTGTAAAATATCATATTATCTGTTTTTAGCTCGCTGAAGTTTTGACTCGTTAAACACGACTAAACTAAATATTTTTTGCGGCGCGCATTCTGACACGAAATATCGTATTGTTCCCTCTTTTGTCTCGACAAAAATGGAACATCAATCGTAGCGAAGCTTATAAAGTTACATCAGCCCTTTTCACCGCTCGTCGTACTTTTTCACATCTATTTCATCTCTCTTTCCCTCTCGCGATCCGTTAGCCGTGCCAAGAAATGTGTGTAATTTTTTACTTTTCGCATCTCAGTAATTTTTAATAATTTTTCTTGTTGAAAATACACATCTTAATAACGTACATCAACAAAATACGAATTGACCGTATATATTGCCTGCTAGAATTCACGTCCCGATTGTGACAATGATAAAAGTTCTTATTCTCGTTCTCTCATTCGTGTAAAATAGATAACAAGCAAAATTTCATTCGTTTTCACAGGGAAAAAAAAAAAGAAAAATCAAAGTTGAGAAAAATTGTTTTCACGACTGGAACTGCAATTCGCGACTGCAAACTGCATATGATTTCAACATTTGCGTCAGTATTTGCGAGCACGAATGTCGGACGAATGGATTAACGAGTGCGCGGAACGATGAGGGAGAGGAAAAAAAAAGGTACAATTTCCATATTTTGTCGTAGGTCGTTGCGTTTATTTCTATCGCATAAAACCTAGCGCGTTATTTTCGACTGCAAATTCTTTACGTGCGCGCACTCCGTGCGATACATAATGACGGTAATTCAGTTGCGGAATAGTCGGATTTCTTGTTTTTAACGCGCTCTCATTGATCCCGCGGGAACGGGAATTTGATGCGCATCATTTAACCGCGGTTCATATAGCACGCGTGCTACACTTGAAAAATATACGTCATTCACAAATACACCTTAATACCTTCGCGACCCCGAAATGAAACTCTCGACCCGATTAATCTCTCGCTCATTGTTATGGCAGTAATTGTTATTTCCTGTTATGCGCCGTTGTTATTGACGCTATGGCACAATAGAATAAGCGCGAATATTGCTGATAAACTTTCACCATATTAATACTAATGCCGTCGGAAAGTGCCGTCAAAGTAAGTGAAAATTTGTTTTTATGTATGCTTAATGCAAGTTACGTGTAAAATTATATAACGCATTACACATGCGTGTATACATTTTTTATCATACAAATTGATTCTGCATTACACACGCGTATAATAAATTTTGTTATTATACAAACTGATTTTGCATTATACATGTAGGTATGTGCACAATGTTTTATCATACAAATTGATTTTTTTTTTAAGTTATTGCAAATAACAGCGTACGTAGCTCCGAAATAGATATTTGCATGAGTGATACAACGACATTTAACTCAATTACTTATGCGCATATTTAGAAATGATATCCAAAATAAATTGATGACCGCATTTAGCTTTTGCAATAACACACACACACACACACGCGCAAACAAAAGTCCTTTTTTTTCCGAATGAAGTAAAACAAACTAACGAAGAACTATTGTTTTATCTGAAACTTATGATATTCTATATAAATTCGTCGTTTGCAAAAAAAATTCGTTTTTCTCCTCGCCTCTTTTTTATAATTCCCTTTGTTAATAACGGTGCTTTAGTTTCAATGCCGTAGGGAAACCTGCGCGCGATTTTTACGGCCGCGCTCGCGCGCTACAGAACCGTCGTAGCTCACACGAAGAAAGTTTTTACACAGCACGGTATCCCGTTTTCTCGCGTTTCGTCGCGAGTTCTCGCGGGCACGAGTATTGTCACGCGGAATTATTCCGGCCACGCGACACGAATTATACGAGCCACTTGAGTTCGGTCTGAAATTATTCGAAATCCGCATCCCCCGAACTCGAATTAACTCGTGCATTGTCTAACTTTAAATGTTACTCGTGCGTCTCCGGAATATATGTATATAAACGCTGTTTTACTATGCGCGGAATATTGCAACCTTAAATGCGTAATTCATGAAGAATTTTGTTTTTTAAATTTGATAACCCCCCTTCTCGGTTATCTCGATTTCAGAATGTTGCATTAAGCATGATTTTAATACGTATTTTTAATGGATTTTTCAATTTTTCTACTCTATGTTTTAAATTACATTTTTTTAGTAATTATTTTTAATTTTCTTGGCAATATTCTCCAACATCACACACACACGCTCGTAGTTATCTTGCGAAATTTTATTTTGATTAGAGTAAAAAAATTCATTTCATTTCCATTGCTGTGTTTGTGCGGTTTTGATTATCAGAATTACATTATCTCGAGTTACAATTTCATTACGAAGATATAATTAAAACTGCATTCAGCTGGATGAGAGCGTCTAGCATCTGATGAGGAAATTGTTCTCATTTTGCTCAATCTGTGGGATGATTCGCAAAAGTGACTGAGCGAATTTGCAACCCAACGACGTGTGTTCTTTAAAATTTCGCGCAACCTAAGAGATGTCTGGCGCGGGTGTGTTTTTCGCCCCCTCTTCCCGATGTCTCGAGAATCACGAACGTAAAAACTTTGGGCGCGCTTGCGAAACCCCGTTGCTTTGATACGGGAATACATTAATGCGAGAATACATACCTGGAGTACCTCGCACACTCGTAAACTATCTCGGGTGTGGCGTTGGGTGCTCTGATTCGCGGGTAGTTGCAACGCCGAAAGGAACTGAAGTACGCGTCCGCCTTTCCCAGTAGTCGTCCCTGAAAATACACAAGGCCGCGGAAATGCGGCGGTTATACCACTGCGGTTGTTATTACTGCGCGCGTTTTAGTTTCTGTGCAATAAGTTCAAAATCGAAGGAAATGCTCCGTGTAAAATTAAGAAGCAGAAACTTAATGGATAAACTTTTGTTAAATTAATTTATTTGTGTATTTATTTTTAATATTGCACGACTGCATTTAGAATCTTTATTTTCCACATATTTGTAGACTGTTATTTTTCTGAGAAAACGTTTTTTTTTTTATGCGAAACGGAAAATAATGTGTAAAAATAAATTACGAGATGTAAGCAAGTACATACACGAGACTAGATATTGGCATCAATATTATTTAACCGTTGCTCATGTTTCTTGAGTAAAAACTGTGCCGGTTAATCGAGCGTGCAACAGCATCTAGAGCAAGACATACATTCGATTCATTTATATGCGAGGCACTGGCATAGCGGAGAAAATTTTCTTCCTCTCCTAACAGATTCTATACGGCGCCAAAGTAACGGAAAACGTCTCGCCGTTCTGTTTGAATGCTTTTGATTGCTTCTCTTAATACGAGAAAAAAAAAAAAATATAACGTGATCATCTTTGCAAGAAGATGTCGTAATAAGCTTGCTTGTCGTTTGCCAAATGCTATTTTCCCCGAGCTTATTTCTTTCGCATTCGTTTTCATTAATAAACCGTGATAAAAGATCCCGACTAAATGTAAAATTGCAGCACAAAGAGCGCGCAATAAAATCCTTAAAAAATTCTTTGTTTTTTGTATTTTATCTTTGTAAATAAATTTATGCGCACACATTTGAAACTAGTAGAGGAACGAAAAAATGTAAATAAACAGAAGTTGCGTAAAGAAAACAGAAAAATTTCAGAGAGAAATGCCATCTCCGTTAATTATCGATAAAACGTTGTAGGTAACAAGATTCCTTTTGCGACTGAGTTCTCTTTATGATCGTAGGTTTCTCCAATGACTCGTTGTAAGACGATACATCATTAATCTCGAACAATATAAACGGTCTTTTAGAAACGAAACATCTCTACAATCGACGATGCAATATCGTAAGAAATACGTGCGCTATAAAAAAAAAGAGAGAGAGAGAGAGAGTTCTTAGTTGCTCATTTAGGAGATGCAAAAGATACTCAGAAAATGAAAAAAGTTTTGTACACATCTAAAATCAAAATATAATTGAAGGACAAAACTTTATTTTTTGCAGAGAGCACGTAGAGAATACGAACAATTTGGCTGTGATCGGGACTTGGTTTGCGAGCTATGTCAACATCGACAATCTGTAACAACAACGGCCAAATGAAGGCAAGTAGTCGCGCGAAGTACAAAGTTACCCAACCCGATGATATTCGCCTCATCAACTTCCCTCTTCCAACTTGCCTGTGCCCAGAAGCGTTCTTGTCTCGTTCAAGAATCTTGTACGCGTAACGAACGTCTCGGTAAGTTTCAAGGACCGAAATTTTGTCTCGCATCACAACGAGGACATCGTTACACTTGTTGACAATGCCTGCGGTGGCTTGATTGAAATCATTTAATTATCTGAATTTGCCGCACAAGTTAAACAAGTTAATATTCAGCCGGGCGCGTACGTAATTTCTCGCGTTATTTGTTTTAATAAAAAAAATAATAAATAAATTTTGAAACTATGTAAATTCTCCGCAACGTCCGGGAATGTTACAAATCTCCTTTTTTTTTTTTTTTTTTTAAAGTACATTTTGTTGTCATGTAATTTTTCTTTCAAGTTAGAAGAGGATTCGACTTTTGAATTTTGTAATTCTCTTTTGCGAAATGTTCGATTACTTAATTAGTAAGACAGACAGTATTAAGACGCGTGTACTGTAGAATTAATGTTTCAGTTTTGTTGTTTCGTTCGTCGTTTAGAACGAAGAATCCGATTACTATCGTCGTTCTACGATCTATCTTGTCAGACAACTCGAGCTTGTTCGACTTCTCACGTTTTCTTTTCCGTTCTTCCGCTCTTCCTCAGCTCCCCTCCTCCGACTTCTCTGCTTTTCTTATTTCCAAGTTGCTCCTTTCTCGCTACTTTTCTCAGTGTTTCGTTTCCTCTTTGTCGCAGACTCCACCCTAGCTATCTCATTTTACATCTCGCGCACGAACAAACCAACGTAAAAATAAAAACTTAAATAGCAAACGTGCATGTAATCTTCTAACATCATTACGATCTTTTTCTTTTTTCCTGAAAACTCGAAACGACAAACATCAAAGCGTAATTCTATTTAACGACATTTTGCAACGAAAAAATTGTGAAATTCTGGGATGGGATGCTGTACACAGAGCATTTCTTGCTAATTTATTGCGATACGTCAATAGCCGGATGTAATCGGATTACGCTTAATTACGCGGCAGGAATCAGAAATTCATGGGAATGGTCCGAAAGCAGCCGTTCGCGAAACTCGATCTCGGCGAATCTTGCAATTCGAGTTCACGAGTTTTAGCCGTCCAATTTCCCAGTGAATACCTCAAGAGTGATAAATGGATAGTCGCTTCAATGTGCGCACGAAGTGCACTTTAAAATAACACGATAAAAATGTAAAAATTCAGTGTTTTTTCATAAACTCTTCTCTTTATCGTAGTGCCGCAACGCGCTCAGTCGGTTCATCATTCAATGAATTCTTATTTTTTTTTTTTTTTTTTTTTTTTTTTTTTTTTTTTTTTTTGTAATCGCGAAATGCGTTCTCGATGTGCGTACGACTCACGAGATTATTGATCCCGGTGGTTTATTAACCGAGCACGCAAATTTCTTCGGGGTTTTATAACGTCGGTGCCTGCGTTAAATCGCTTTACGATCATGTCGTAATAGAAGTTGTTGGGATGGAGGAGAAAGAGAAGTCGTCAAAACTGACGATACGATGCTTTTCGACTATAAGATCTAGGTAAGGAGAAAGAGAGAGAGAGAGAGAGAGAGAGAGAGAGAGAGAGAGAAAGAGAGAGAGAGAAGACGCTTGCGACTCGCTTCATATCTCTCCACGTAGTCGTCATCGTGCGCATATGTACGCGTTACACGTATGAGAGTCTCTGAAGATGCGCGAACTATGATCGTAGAAAATCTCGGAATGACCTTTCGGCGAAGTTGCGCGGAAAACGACATCGTACGATTCGATGGCGATGTGGAACGAGAAGAAGTGCCGTGCAAAGTTCCACGTATCTTCGATAAGCATAATTTTGTCAGTTATCGGCTAGTTTTTCTATATAGTTGTTCACCGATTCATGTAGTAGGAATAGCTGCGGCAGTACGACGGATATTGTAAGTTAAATCACGCTGTATAACACACGCGCGAGTAGAAGCGTAGAACTAATTCAATTGTGACCGGTAATAACGCTATTTTATCGCGCGCTATCTTGATTCAACGAGTTGCTCCCGTATATTCATCGATGCGCTACTTTATCGCTCCATTAATGTCGCACCGTTAATGCCCGCCGAACGTCGAAACGCTCTGCCACAGTATAAAGTAGCGATATGTTAATTTAAAAGAGACATGTTTAAAGCATATTTAAAGGTTACTTGTGTGTGTGTGTGTGTACATATATATATACATATATTATACAGACAATATCTATATATATAAATATAAAAGTAAAAAACCAAAATAAAAATGCAAAATATTGCTGTTCATTAATTATCTACAGTTCTTTCTTTTCGAAGTTTTTTAGATTCCTTCGAGATTACTTAACTACTTCAATCTTCATAAATCACTTTAAGGTAAAAAAAAATTTAAAGAACTTTCGGAAGATAGTTTCTGGCATCTCTTCGTAATGGTAATTGCATCTCCATAATGCAATTAATAGTTAAGCGATTGCTCACCTGAATCCAGTAAGGTAGATAAAAGCCGGAGCACGCCAGGATCGAGGCCACGGTGGACAGAATAGCCCACAGCACGCACAGAACTGTCATTTCATCGGGGTTTAAGAACGTCCGCCACTCTCCCTCACG
The DNA here is from genome assembly GCF_002006095.1 of Pseudomyrmex gracilis. Lineage (NCBI taxonomy): Eukaryota > Metazoa > Arthropoda > Insecta > Hymenoptera > Formicidae > Pseudomyrmex > Pseudomyrmex gracilis. The sequence goes on from NW_018020763.1 coordinate 56,854, forward strand.
CGCCACAGTTCATTCTCCATTCGCGCATAATCACAGACGTCTCCTCCGAAAACGATATGAAAACAGTGTTGCGCGAGATCGTCGCCGACTCTTGGGGATGCTGCACCCGCAAACAAAAGTACGAAATCACAAATGACGACAGCGCGTCCCTTTCTCCTGTCCGCTCTCTCGCGATTCGACCACGATACGACGTTTTCGACAACGTTAAACTCGTCACTATCGACGTTGCTGTTAAATCGCGTGCTCTTTCTCTCTCTCTCTCTCTCTCTCCCTGTACGTCACGAGTGGCAAAAGGCGATCGGCGGTGCGAGTGACATTGATTAGGGCATTGATGGTTCTGTCGCGGCTCGTTTGACGCTCGCGTTAATTCCGGGGATCGATCGGTCTTTTAATCGCCGATCGGGACATGCTGGCGACGCGTTCTCCCCGCATTCGGAGTTCTCAAGTGCCTTTAATCATTTCCGAGTCTTTGTCGATTTCTCCCGTTTCTCCTTTCCGTTGTACGTAGCAGCGACGGCGTGGCGCTTAACGTCGCTGTTAATTCGGGCTTCCGCGAGATTACTCCGCTCGTAAAACGTGACCGAACTCTCGGCCTCCTCTTCGAGAATGAGTCACGCGGCTAATTCCAATTTTCCCGCTTCTCGCGATAAAGTCGGACGACGATGACGACGAAGCGCGCGCGCGAGAGAGAGAGAGCGCGCGCGATTTCTCTTGGAGTTACTGCGTATTTACAGTCGGGAAAACCTATTGAAAAGTAATCCCTTCCTACGTGCGATTCACACGCAGTTCATTCGCTTTCGCGAAACTTGCGAGTTAATCCGCTCCCATTTTGTTATCATAATCGCTGGCAAATTTCAATATTCAGTGAACGAACTTAATGCTCTTTTCTCTCTCTCTCTCTCTCTCTCTTTCTTGCAATGTGTAAAGATTTGTTTTCTCTAATGAAGATGATGTTACTACGTGTCGTATCGATCGCTGGATTTAACGCATTGATCGAAACGTAGCAAATCCCACAACGAACCTGCGATTCGTCAATGACATTGCTCAACACACACACGTAGTTTCGCGCTACCCTCAATTTAGATCCGAGATCTTTTTCTCCGAACGAGATTCACTCCCGGTGCGCAATTTGATTTCTTGCGGAGATCGTACCTCGTTCTACTGCCAGCCGCGTTCTTCGCGGTTAATTATAGATCCGACCACCAGCGCGCGGGGGCTCACCCCGTTACTCAAGCTGCATGTCTGATCTTCGCCGAGTTCCCCCGATAAGTATTCCCGATGAGAGCACGTTGTTACATCCGAGACCGGTCCGGAATTGTTAGACACTCACGTTCGCGGAAAGAATTTCGCGACGCGGAAAGAAAAAAAAATCTCTTCCGCGCTCGACGGTCGAAAATTTAATTTTGTTCTTTCGTCTCGGACAATTCTTTTCGAGCGAAACGGAGAGACGAACGAACGTTCACGATCGGGACGGCCGGAAGATCGAAAGAGAAGCGTAGCATGCGCGAACGTTCGACGTCGTCGTCGGCGTCGTCGCGATCGTCGCGCACGGCGCCGCTTCGTGGCTGCGACTGAACGGTTCCGTTCTCCACTCTCGGCGTGTTGCACCTCCTCTCTTCTCGCCTCCTCTTATTCGGACGCCGCGCCGCGCCGCGCCGCAACCGCACTACGTGTGGGAGGACGACGGCGACGCGCAGCATCCACGCTCTCGGACACATCTGGCGAGCACACGCGCGACGTGCACGCGTCAACGGCTACCGCGTACACGCGTATGTATATATATACATATATATATATATATGCATATATATATATATATATATATACAATATATATATATGTATCTATTTGGCGAGCACGCGGCAGATGCCAACGTGTGTGCGTAAGCAACACATACACGTGTTTCGAATCACGCCGATCAGACTTTGTTGTTTAGTCTGGCCCTTTGTTAATGAAGATCAAATAATCGCCGGCGCGCACACGCCTCGTTAATCGCCCTTGTCACGTGTTTCCGCCGCAATAAACATGTGATATGGTAAACTGAGAAACAGTCAGTATCATCCAGGAATACGTTACCGGTCTTCTCGTCTATTTTCCGCACGGGCGCCGATCGAGCTGTCATTTCGATATTTAATCATTCCTTTTTTCAAAACGTGGGCGGCGCGTTAATCGATAGGTTGACGGACAGGTACTAACAAGGTCCCTGGCGTATCAGTTAAGGGAGATGAAAGGCTCGACGCTTCAGTTGTCATGCACTAGACCAAAATAATTGGAAAGCTTATGCTGCCTACACGACACACCGTCGCCACTATTACTTGGTAATAATAATTCGCTGCTGCGTATCGATCAAATTTAACTATCCCGTTTTGCTGCGTCGTAATTGGAGAATTTCATCATAAATGCCGTCGAACTAAACGCACAGAAAGACGCACCATCAGTTCACGAGAGAGTTGATGGATAAAATAATAGTGCGAGCAATTTTTAATAATTGATCTTGGCACGAATCCAAACGTGATGCGCTTGAAGAAATCTTATTTTCAAGTCAGAAATGCTTGATTTTGTTAAATAAATTCTCGTTAACGCGCAAATGCCAGTAAAACTGCGTGCAATTTAATTTTACGTATAATTGAATTGAGAAATTAATTTGAGGAGCAGCGGTGTTTTTGTTTTTGTTCTTCTCTTGAGGGAAAGTTAAAATTGATATTTAGATAGGATATCACTGTGTGATATCCTCAGATAAATTCAGTCATTATACTTTGTCTAGTTGAGACAAGGTCTAGCGAAACAAGGTCTCTCTAGTGAAATCTCGTTAACATTTCCATCATCTATCATAAACATAGAGTGATGCTCTTGCTCGTTCTCGCCGCGTGTAATCACGACCATCGACGAATCGTCCGCGCTCGTTTGGTAGCACCGCTATCAGGAAAATGTCGCATTAGGAAAATGAGCGGTCGTTTGCAGAAGCAGCAGCGGTGACAAATGCGAAACAAAAGATGACAAAGAAAGAAAATAAAAGAATAAAAGCGAGAGTGGAAAATGCGATGCGGAGAAAAAGAGGAACCGACCGACCGACCGACCACTCGCGAAAACGCTACGATGTAGCATTTTCTATTTCGCGTCGTATGAAACGCGCGTATGAAACTTTTCGTTCTGCTGAACGTGACACAGGAGAAAGAGAGCGACCCTTCATCCGGTAGCCAGCTTGCGAATCCGTGTACACGCGCACGCGTGTGTGTACGTGTGCACGGACAAAGTTGTGTCGAGCTGACCCGAACCGAAGCGACCCGATACACCGATGAAGCGAGTGAATGCTTTCGAGGGTCGGTAAAGTTTCGTTTTTGGTGTGAATTTTCGAGTTTTTTTATTGTCGGCGATCCAATAGTGATGCACCATCAAGAAATCTCGTTTACGTTAAGTATATTTTTACGAGGACCTTCGATTTTCGGTTTTCCACGCTACATGTTACAACATACAGTCACGTCATGATAATATAATTGAATCGCGCCGTCGCGTTCGTGTATAGGTTTACGGGCGTCGCGCAAACTAGATTCACAAACACATTGTGTGGACATGTGCGCGTGTGTGCGTGTGTGTGTGCGTGCGTGCGTGTGTGTACATTTCGAAACGTTCAACGTAAGCGTTCGCGAGAAGCAGCCAATCGCTTTCAAGAAAAATCGTCAAAGGAAAGATCCGAGAAGAGAAGAACGAGCGATGAATGCAGCGAAGTTCCGGAAAGAACGAAGAGCGAACTTCTCTCTCCGCGATATTATCGCGGGAGTCTTCCGTCGCCCGAACGAGAAAAGCGCTATCCCCTCAAACAGATTATGAGTCCTAGATTTATTTTTACGACCGGTCGGATCCCAACACTCGTCTCCGGGAGGTCGAGCACGAGAAGGAGAGAGAGAGAGAGAGAGAGAGAGAGAGAGAGAGAGAGAGAGAGAGAAGCGAGCTGATACCCGTTCGCCCGATTCGATAGCGCGGTGCTTCGAATCACGACACCGTGAAATATAGATCCCGCGTTTCTTATAGGAAGCAACGCGAGCGAAAATAATCGCCACGGAGCATCCGATAGTTCCGGAGAATATCCGTCGGGATTATGTTTTCTTTAACTTAACGAAAGTCGTCACTCTCGCGAAAAACAACGTGCTCGATCAATGTCAAGCGCGCACATACGCAAATTGCTTTAAATACTTTCTCGCATTTAATCGTAAATCTGCTGATTACGTAGAGAAGATACAGACGCCAGAAACGCCGTACGAGGAGACGGTCGTTTCTTCTATCTGCACTCTTATCTCTCTGTCTCTCTCTCTCTCTCTCTCTCTCTCTCTCTATTTGCTCGGGTAATGAGCTTTCGGGTTGCTACATCGCCAAGCGCAATGTTACCCGTGTGCCAACTTCCACGGACGTTTGCCCGTCCGTGGAAACGCGTGTACGAAGAAATAACGGGCCGTTACCACGGCTGAATACGTTCCTGGGCAAATTATGTATCGCCAAGATCAAAGACAGAGATAGAGAGAGAGAGAGAGAGAGAGAAAGAGAGAGAGAGAACGGTTTAAAAAAGATGATTTATCGGATAGCGACGTCGCTTCCGGCTGTTACGGCGCGATGCGTCAACCAAGTGCTCTAGGCGTGAGTCTCTTTCTCTATCTCGTGATGAGAGAGATTTCGCAAAAGGAGATCGAGGTCAGGATATACCTATCTACCTAGTCCCGTGCGAACGTGCGCTGGTCGTCGCTGAATCAAGAAAAGAGTCTTATCTCCGAGTGGCCGCGGAGGGGTTGGCTGCTGAATAAATACGGCCGATTCAACCTGCCACCGATGAACTTTGCGATTTGCCCGGCCGGCCTTAGTCACGGACTTGAAACGCCGTGAAATGTAAAGATGAGGATTGAAAAGAGCGGTAAAAACGACAAAAAAAAAAAAAAAAGACGCGTGAGAAAGTTGCGGAGAGGTGCGAAAATATCGAAAAATGGCTATTTGTGAGATTAAATCGAATCTATAGGAATATGTATTCATGGGGGAAAACACAGAGAATCAGAGACGATGAATATTTTCAATCCGTGAATAACTTTCGCGGCAATTGCGAGCCGAAATACCGTTCCTTTCGCGATGTAATATTCATACAAGACTTATTTGACCACACTTATATGGTTTTTTTTTTTTTTTTTATCTATCGTGGAAACATAGTTCACCCGCTGCGTAATGTTGCAGACTTTGCACAAATGCGGTGAATTTAAAGTAGCATATGTAATATGGAAAAACTTTATTTCTTCACATACGTGTGTGTGTGTGTGTGTGTGTGTACATAACGAGGAATGAACATATCCGCCCCGCCTTCCCCCTCTTCCGGTTTGAATTAATCGTTCCGCCGGAAAGAATTCATTTTCCCCGTAAGCGTCTAATTACGTACTTTTTCTCCATCGCTTTACGCAATATTCGATTTTTCTTCCGCCATCTGGAACGCGGAAAAAAAAAAAAAAAGAAACTTTCTGGCAAATGTCATGAATCACTGGCAAAAAGTGAACGTGATGGTTACGTATAAAAGTAAAAACAACATAAACTCACATACCAGCACACGTACCTGCATCTCCGATAAAAAAAACTAAAATAATAAAACCTCACGACTTTTTTTTATTTTATTAAAGATATTCCTTTTTATTCAAAGGTATATAAAAATTTACTACTAGTACTATAGTTTTAAATAAAAATTGAGCTTGTGTGTTATATATGTTATAGACTAACTTATATGTTATAAACTAACTTCGTCGAGAGAGCAGCCTGGCGGTGTTCGAGCGCGTTGTTAGGCGAGTTTTTCTCGGACGTAGTCACGAAATAATGGTCGCCATATGGCCCCCCGGTACGACGGCATGTTTGTTTTAAGATAAAAAAAAAAAAGACGTATGTGTGTCTTCTTTAAGCTTCGTTTTCATCACGGTTGAATCCAAAATACACGAGCTGTCGCGTCATAAAAGGTACACATCAAGCACTGTGTACAATATGTTGGGATTACAGCGTGGGGGGAGGGGGAGGGGAGAGAGGGAGAGATATAATTGATTAAATAATACGGTTCGTCTTCCTCCCGAGATCTTCTCGCGCAGCGTTACAAACTGTAACAAGCATCAGATGTTCGCTAGTTAATAAGGGAGTGGCAGATAGTTACATGATTCACACAGAGTTTGCGGTGCCACACACCATCGAGTATTTAAGTGACGAGAATCTAACTTGAGTCGACGTTGAGAGGTCAGCCTCGATGTCTCTCGGCGTCGGAATTGCCCGTAACTGTCTCGATGTAGATGACATAGACAACGAGCGGGGAGGAGCATGCTAATGAAGTCGCTTCTGCCAGAACAGCTTACTGCAGTTTGCCAAGAGCGTTTTAATCGGAAAGTAACGAGCAATTACTGTCATTTCCCGCGTCTTTCATCTTGTATAGTCTGTTCTTATACTTTCGAATCACTTCTTTGGTCCTGATCCGCATAAAGAAAAATAAAAAAAAAAAAAAAAAAAACAGTTGTGAGAGAAAATAAATGTTGCGCGATATTCCTTGAGGAATGCGCGCGTGGAATCTAGCTTGGAAAAGGGTGTGTGTGTGTGTGTTTTTTTCCGCACAAAATGTATGACAAAATATTTCAACGAAAAAACCTCGACTTTCGCATGATGCGTTGTAAACTTCGCGTTATTATTCACAGTTTTATTATATTTCATTGCGCGCACACACACACACACACTGAATGTTAATTTAACCAGTTGTATTCTGTCTACTAATATTACATTTTTATTTTCACGTAATATTATACAAGCGCACACATTTTACACACACACATTTCTATAAATATAGATTATTAGATATGTAAACGCGCGCGATGTGTGACAATGGGATTTAAATTTGAACAAGTTATTTGCGAGATATAATTCACGATTAAACCTTCACTCTCCGGACGATATCGATTATCGATTTTGAAGAGAAAGGCGCCTGCACGGGGAAAGATCGACGTGACACACACGAAGCGAGATACAGAGATAAACGCGGAGCTAGGTGAAACTTGCGTGACAATTTGAATATATCAAACTAATCGCCGTACAGCAATGGGACACGTTGCGCCGTCTCTCTTTCTCTCTCTCTCTTTCTCTTCGCAAGCATACATATGTACATGTATTTATATGCGTCGCAGTTTGATTGTGTTCGATTCTCGATAGCCGGACGCGGAGAGTTGGCGAATACGTGAGCGAAATTTCAAGCTGTAACGACCCCTGAAACTTTCTCGAGATTGACGCTTCAGTCTCGGTTGCGCCAACCGAAGTCGCCACCGCCGTTAATTCTCGTATCCATGCACGTCCATAAACTGGCGTTCTATCCGTTAGTTAAATCCAAATTAAAGTTCCATACCCTATCGCGCGAACCCAAATAGATACATCGCCCATTTAGACCCGTTGCGTCCGTTTAAATTTTCAGATTAACGGTGAAAATCAAGCGGCGGTAACGATCGTTTAGGACAATGCGTCTCTGTTTACATTCGAAATGCTATGTAAACATAATAATATGACATCAAAATGTATTACGCAAACTTGGATGCTTTTATTCTCGTTAAAACTTGAAAAAATATATGTATATATATATTTTTATAATGAATAAACAGAACAAATATTAGCATCTAAAGTATATCATTCGTGCGCGGTCGGTTTTGTTACACAAAACGCGCAAACCCTGTACATTGTTTTCACATATTTGTGGCACATTTTGCTTCATTAAAAAATTTTAATTATTTAAAAAAAAGTTTTGTTTCAAAGCAAATGTACAGCTTAATTAATACATTTACGCTATTGTCATTGCGCGGCAGTTTATTTTATTTTTATTCTCACTCTCTCTCTCTCTTTCTCTCTCTCTTTTTTTTTCTCTCTCAGCCTTGTTGTAAGTTTAAAAGAAAATTGTATAATTATCTATTATGTGTAATTTGTAATTTCTATTTTTTTTTATTTCTTTTCTCTTTTTTATATAATTTTAATTTTGTTAATTTTTGCGCTTGAGGAAATTTTCCTAGAGCGCTGTCTTCTCTTTGTTGCATCATTCTTTGTAGAAGACTCTTTTCGCATAATTTCTCACATATGAAATTAAATTTACATAGGTTCATACATCTGTATTTGAGATTCGGAATTATTTATAATAGATAATACGTTTGTAGTTTATTCGGCGATTTAAAAAAAAAGTTTACTGCAAGGAAAGAAAATAAAAGTAAAGCATACTATTTGTTTGTCTGTTATCCGAACATTTCGAAGAACAAAAAAGAGAGAGAGAGAGCGATAGAAGAGCGCAAGTTAAGGCGTGCGTAACATATAGGCTCGTTCTGCTTCACTTCGCGAAGATCGGGACATCAACCTTCTGAAAACGAGTTAACGTCGTCTTTGAAGCGGCTCGGTCATGCCACGCCGCGCCGTCGGCATGCACAGGAATGGCAAACATCCCCCGGAATTGCACTTTCGCACCCCACGTTTTTCTCAAGATGAGGCGGCAATAAAAATATTGTTTACGATGAGAAATAAAACCTAACGCTCCCCACTTCACTTCCCTCTGTCTCTCTTTTTCCTTTCCTCATCCCGTCTGGTTCTTCCGCCGCCGCGAACCACCGAATAAGAGCATGCAGGAAAAAAAAAAGGGAAGACGAAAACGAGAAAACGTCGTTTACTGCTCTCGCGCATTCGCGCGTCGTAACGGTCGCGCGCGCGTGATATAAAATAAAATGAAATGAAATAGAATAAAATGAAACGAAATGAGATGAGAGCAACAAAGTTAGCGGAGCTTGGGAGGGAGGGGAGAAAGCGAGATGACAAAGAAGAGCGCGGAAATGAAACGAAAAATTTGCGGGACACGGTAATGCGACACGAGGCACGCACGCACGCACGCACGCACGCTTCCGCGCGTTAGCGATAAGCTGATGGGTATTCAAAATGATCCTATTAATTTTTTTTGTCCGCCGGAATTTATGAATCCCAAAAGTTTTAAAGTTTTCAAACGCAGGCGGATCGAGTATTTTCAATCGTATTTATTCATGCCGTGGCATTTGAAAACAGTCTCTCAACAGATTTTTATTCTCGCAAATGTTTCCACGTGTTTGCTCGCTTTGGTGATTTTGCAGTTTATTCGGAAATGGGGGAGCAACAAACATAGCGAAACTTGACAACATAAATAAAGTACCGTTACACACATAAGATTAAAAATAAAAACAACAGCGATTAAACGTTATTTATCGGCTCGCATAATTGCTGAATTAATATATCGAGCGTTTCGATTGTGAATTAGATCTCTGATGCAGATACATATTTGTATAACGCGATTAAATTACGAACAAAGACGTGTGACGCCGCGATAACTCGTAAAACCTGAAAAGCCATAAAAATCCTATAATAAAATGCGGATATTTGGCCAAACAATGATACAGAGAAAAGAGAAAGCGGAGAGGACTATTTGCTTATTCCGCGATAAAACTTTCCAGGCGCATTAATTTTACACCTGCGCGTCAGGATATACGGGCGACGTCGGCCGGAGCCGGATATGGCTCGTTGTTTTTGCATTGCCGCCAGTGCCACGGTGAGAGAACGCGGACGTACGGAAAATTTCGACGAAATGCAATCGCACGGAGGCGTGAATATATAACGCCGGATATCCACGATCCTCGTCTGCCGTATGGCGCGAACTGCCGTGCCGCGCGCGTCGCAACTCTCCTTCTCCTCCTCCGGGCCCCCCCGCTCTCACGCTCCTTTTTCTTTCTCGCAAACTTTGCCGGTGAGTTAAAAGATATTGCGTGGTCGTCTAGTAGCGAAAATAACGAGGGATGTGTTTGCACAGTAAATAATTTGCATACACCAAGAGCATAAAGCGTGACGTTGTAAAAATGTAAAAGCGCGCACGCGACGTTGTTTGCGCATAAAAAAGTCATCGTTGGCCGCGGACGCATCAGTAACAAGAAAGGGATAATATATTATTTCAATGAGTTCGATAAAACGTACTTTGTGCAATTTCATGTATATTACATGTAAAGCTACATCGATGCGCGAGATTGTGTGTGTAAAACCTTTTGTGAATTTGCGCAAAAAACGCACGCGCATGAAAAATAGTGTTTATACATACGGCGAATTTCTCACATAAAGTAGCGTGACACAATGTCAAAAAAAAAAAAAAAAAAAGCTAGTTTTAATAAAACAGTGCTTTCTTTGTGCGGAGGATGTGTCAAAGCGATTCTATTTCCGGACAATAAGAGCAGTTTCGATTTACATTATTAAACGTAAATTTGCTTTTGCCCTTTTTTTCGCAGCGCAGTTTCTGCGATGGTCCATATTGAAATAATATTTATCAATAAAACGAATCGTGTGCCTTTATGTATATCGCGCGCGCGACATATCTGCACGCCCTTTGAATTTTATACCGTTCACTTTCATCGTGGAAAAACATTTAATATTACTTTAGACCAGAAACAGGTATAAAGTTTGCGCAGGGGACGCGGTATTACAGCGAGTTTATGAATGTTTAATGACATTAGAATATTCCACGGATGCGAGTGCCTCCGCCGCCGCCTCCGCCGCCGTCGGGATTTTCACATTATACGTATTTCGTGATAAAAGTTCGCGTCACGTCACACAATCCGCGCTCTTTGGCGCGTCCAACTTTCAAGGAGCATTAATTTCACGCCTCGGTCAGATATACGACCGAATGCTCGGTTGCGTCCCGCCGTTTTTGCGACGGAACCCAAGCGCGCTGTTCCAGTAAATATACGACAGCGCAAATCCGCCCACCAGTTATTCCTGCGGCGCCGTGAAGTTTCATCGAAGCAACCGAACGCACGTGGAAGTGTTCTCATGTTTTTGAACCAAGAATAACAATAGACGGGTCGGATGTAGATGTGCGAATCGAATTATTATAAATTACGTGAGAAATTTTAACAAAATTACGTCGAAAAGTGTATTTTTTGCAACCTCAAGTTTATCGTTTCAATGTTTTCACATTATAACATAGGCGCGCACGCTATTATTGCTTTTATTTTAACGTGTAGTGTCAGAGAACTTAACCTGTCACCGCAACGACAGTTGGTATATACGTCTTACAAACAATATAATACACATGATATACATATGAGAGATGTCAAAAATAACGCATGAAAATCAAACTCGAAAAATAAAAGAAAAAGGGAAGAATGGAAAAACAACACGTGACAGGGAAAAGAATAAAGAGAATATTATATATATTATATATAATATTCTATATCTATATATAATACACACACACACACACACATATATATATATATATATATATATATA
>NW_018020763.1:68224-93421 GCF_002006095.1 Pseudomyrmex gracilis
GCGGTCGCGCGACCGAGGTCATTGACCCCGCCGCGGTCGCGCGACCGAGGTCAGTGACCCCGCCGCTGTCGCGCGACCGAGGTCAGTGACCCCGCCGCGGTCGCGCGACCGAGGTCAGTGACTTTACTGTAGTATACATATAATACAACATAAAGTATGATATTATAAATATATAATAAATTATATGTATAATATATATTATTTAATGTTATATATAATATAAATTACAGTCACGTGACTTTAGTCACGTTTTTAATTTTCTCCACATATACAACGAACTGTCAAAATCGCTTTTCTGTCATTATTTACTCTCTCGATTTTACCAATTTGATTCGATCTCAACTCGACTCGATCAACCAACCAACCAATCTGGCAACGCGGAAAAGAGGCATCAATAGATGCGATATATTCGACTCCAACACGCGCACTTCGCGATCCAAATAGATTTTTTTATATAAGACTAGATTGTATATATCGACACGCTGAGACGTGTTATGGAAACATATTTCGATTGGCTATAAAAACCGACAGAGTCAATAAAATAAATTAAAAAAGTTAACCAGGAAACGGTCGACAATAACGACAGGGGTGTACAATGGTCCGTGGTCTGGGCGGATCGTATTCAACATCCAGTAAACCTCGTCGTGAAAAATAAGACGCGAAAAAGCTGAGCTTGCATCGTAAAAAAAAAAAAAAAGAACGAATCTTGTTATTACGCTTGAAACAAACTTTTATGAGCCAGAATATATGAGAAGATGATTGGGAAAAAGCACAGAGGTACGCAAGAAAAATTGCATACGGAGTTTGTGAGATAATTGATTAGTTAAATAATTGCCGATGGAGATGTGTCGCGAAAACAGCGATATATATTGCTGTCATCGTTAAAAACGCGAATGCACACTGTGAAAAGTACCAAAGTACACGAATATCAAGTTTATTTCGTTCGTGATGTCGTTTGTAATGTTGTTTAATATTAAATATTATGACGAATTCGCCGCGTTGTTTTTCGGTGTTTTTCTACTGTTTTTTTCTGTCGAGAAAACAAAGTGAGAAAAAGATTAATTTTACCGTCGACAGCGCTGGAGAGCGACGTACAAAACTGTGGATAACGATTTTTTACGTACAAAATCGATGAACTTTTGTTATTGTCTACTACTATCAGAATCGAAGTGGCGCGACTGTTAGAATTTCCAGTTTTCTCGGAACACAACAACTTTCAAAAGTTTTATTGATTGGCTCCTTCGTAATTAGACACTTATATAACACGCAATTATAGGCGTTGCGATTCGCAGACTGTGTGTACGTTGCACGTTCATCGTGTATGGCAAATACTTAACGCAATATGCTGACTCTGACAAATATTATTACCGTTTTCTATTTATTTAACAGACCAAGTATATTTTGCGCAAACACATAATGAATCAATAACGCCGATTAAACGAAATAAAAATGCATCACATATCCAAATATATGCGCGTGCACGTTTTATTATAGTGTGCGACGCATAAATTTTACCATCACGCAACAAATCGAAAGCCTGTGACAAATATTTACAAAAATATGAAATTGTTAGTTGTGTGTGTCGCGCGACGAAATAAATTTGATGAAATATCTTCGTAATCCAGACTGACGATAACGGTATTATGACACATGGAGAGAGAAAGAGAGAGAGAGAGCAAATTTTTTTTTTTTTAATTTTACGCTGACATTTTGTCGAGAATTATTTTACGATCGTTTACCGTTTCTGTGCTTTTTGGAGAAATCTCGATCCGCGTCAGCACGATGCGCCTTATCCGTCCTGGAATTCCATCAGGATAAAATCTCGTCGTCGGGTCTCGCCGTCGTCGACGGCCACCGAGGGAAAATCGTGACTGGCGTCATAACGTTGTCTCGCGCGTGTCACCGGAATGCGTCGGCGCCGCTTTTAATGTCCGATTATCAATCTCTCGAAATGATTTCGCGCTCCACTCGCGCCCTTAGCTTCCAGCAATGAAGGACGGAATATTCATGAGGCAGAACGGCTGATCCTGTCAAGGTCTTTTATGCAAGTCGTTCGACCATCCACTTGACGATCCTTTGTTTAAGCGCGATAATTATTAATGGTATTTCGTGCTATTTCTCACTTCCTCTCCCTCTCTCTCTCTCTCTCTCTCTCTCTCTCTCTCTCTCTCTTTCTCGTCATTTCGTTCGCTTAGTTCACGATCAGTCGTCGTCAGTGTCGTTCGTGTCCCTCACAGACGTAAAGTTCCTTCCAACTAGCTCTGTGAGTTTTTCAAAGGTCTCGTTTTTCCATTAGATGCCATAAATTGCGGATCTGAGAAATTTCTGAGAGACAATGTAAAAAAGAAAGAGAGAGAGTAAAAGTTAATCAAAGATTTTTTTCTGTAACATTTTGTTGAAAGCTAGTTTATTTGAACGCACTTTAATTTTTATTTGATTTAAATGCAAAAATTGTGCGTCGTCAATTTTTAATTAAAAAATTTCGTATTTGTTTTGGTGTGCAGTAGTACTTCCCGAGTTGGAAGAGCATAAACTTGAAATTAGCAACAATGCTCGATGGTTTATTGAAACAAAGCTGATCGATTGTGCTGAAATACATGCGCTATTGTTATCAAAGGAATTGTCACATTCACCATGTATACGATAATAGACAACGGTCGTGTGTCACGTGATTATCTTGGATAAAGTTATACAGAGGCATTTCTCCATTTCCGCGATAAACAAAGCGTGTCGTGTATCGAAAGCGTAATACTATTTAATAACCCCTTAATTCGGCAAACTCGAATCGAGTTTCACGTAGTAACTCACGATACGGATGTGTGCGCAAACGATACGATTATATGAATGAGCAGATATGCGTAAACGGCTCTACAACGTTGCGCTACCGTAGTATTTAATCATTCCCTTATCCGGCAAACTCAAATCGAGTTTCTCGCAGTAATTCGCTATAGAGACATATTCGATAACTGTGCAGAATGGGCCACGTGCGTTGAAATTAACACGGTATATTATTTCGAAATATTCCATTTCGCTGAAATTAGAACGATAAATTAAACTTAAAAAAAAATAAGTTAAGAAGAAAACAAGTTAGTTCGCGAATTATAATTTCATTTTACAAAAATATGTGGACAAAACGGAGAATGACAATACAATTATTATATTACCGAGTTTTCACATAAAACTCCAATAAATTATGATTTTCATAACTTTAATTATTATATATTATACACATATTATTTTTTAAAATTAAAAACTATGTTACACGTATCGAGAAAAAATGGTTGAAACCTCCGAGAAATGTTAAAATCTCAGTGCACACTCCCTCTTTCGCTTTCTATTATCCTTGTGATGACTTCATATTACCAGAATAGATGGAATAACTGTTACGATCAAGATACGACACTCGCGGCTCTCCAATTTTCGTCATAATTTGAGAAGTCTGCGAAATCTCGTGACACGATCGCATGTGCGAACCCTATTACAAGAGAGTAACGCGTGGGATAGCAAATGGCATGCGCAAGGCCTCGTCAAGATCGTTCTTCGTCTTCAAGTGCTTCTCTAGGCAACTTTACATAGGAAGAGATCCGGAATTCGTCGTGTACGTACGAACGCCGCACGCACCAACACACGTCGATGTATTAACTCTGAGGCAGGAACGCAATACGGGGGATGCCCGCTGTGGTAGGTGCTTGTCGTAATTTCCGAGAGAGATTTTATTAGCTGCTACGAGCTTTTCGTGAACAATGAATTAGCAAGTACTACACTTAGTTGAATAGGTTATTGAAACCGTTTATATTATCACTTTCGTACTGTGTGCGATTTTTCCACGTTAAATGTAAATTTAATTAATGTATAAATTAATTTCTCTCTTACGAATATATAAGTTACTGAAAATTAATATATTTAGTGAGAGAATGAAACATATATATGTAAGGTAATGTTACGAAAGGCTGTTTCAAAATGAATATATGAATTCGGCAAATATGAAGCAGAAGCAGGATGTGATGCAAATAATTTATTAAATAAAAAAAAATGCCAATACATTTTGACTTTAATTACAATAACAACAAGTCATCTACAGTTGGTGATATTTGCTCAAATAAAACATCACTTTATGGCTAAGTATTAGATAAAAAACAATTTCTCATTTTACACTGTTTTAATTATAATAACTTAATAGAAAATGTTGTCAAATTAAAAGTAAACTGTGCAATTGTCACAGATAAAAGTCAAGTCTTAAAATCAAAACTATTGATAGTGAGTACAGTTTTTATTTAACATATTATTTCCACTACATGTTGCTTCTGGTTCATATTTGTCGAATCTATACGTTTATTTAAAAAATATATTTATTATAAAACTAAAAAAAAAGCACGCGCTTGCTATCAGTTTGCATCAGTTTGTTTTTGACACACACACACACAGAAATGTAACTAAATAAAATAATTAAAACTTTATTGTTTTTATAAAATATCGTTTTGTTTGTCAAATCTCTTCGAAACGATCTCCTTTAAATTGTTAACTGTGTGTCCCCTAACGGCCGCGAATACGCCCGTGTCTCGTTCACAAAACGCGCGATCGATCAATACTCCGAAAACCAGTGGAAGCGTGTGTCCTCGAAAGCCGTGACAGGAAAAAAGTAGTGCCGATAACGAAAGAGTCGATGGAGGAGTCTCTGTAGGTGGTGGTGGTGGTGGTGGTGGTGGTAGCGTTCGAGAAGAAAAAAATGAATTATGCGAAGAATCGAAAATGCTGGTCACGATGGAAACTCCGGGGGGTATTGTCCCGGCTTCCCCCCTAGTTTCCTTTTCCCTCCATGTCCTGTGTTTTGTTTTTTTTCTTTTTATATTTCTTTCTCTGCTCACTCGTATGTAGAAAACGAAAGAGAGAGAGAGAGAGAGAGAGAGAGAGAGAGAGAGAAAGAACGAAAGGAAAAACGCAGAGTGCGTGTATGTATAGTATGTGTACAAGAGTCTTACGATGTCGTTTTCCTGATGGATTACCTATTTCGCGCACTTCTATCGCGTGCGGAATTGGTCCAGAAAACGTGTATTCATAGTGTCGCCGACGCGACGAACGAAATACGATTTTGTGCTGAATTACCAACATCTATCCCCAAACGTACCATAAATCTTGATATTGACGGATCCGACGGATCCTTTTACGTAAGAATCTTTTGCGTAAAAGGCCGTAGACGTTGCTGAGCTTGTCGAACAAAAATCTCAAATAAAACGTGTTGTCACATTTGCGCTTCTTTTAATTTTTATATTTCAACACAAACAAAGATATTTTATATATTTATATGCAGAATAGTATTTTTTGAGATAAATATAAAGAGAGAATATAGATATATAAAAAAAAAAATCCTTTATATGAAGTATGACGTCGTGAAATATATAGGATCTATACTGCTTGCGATCTATACTACAGCCCACAAAAGGCATCTACCGCCATAAAGGAAGGAAGTATCAAAAGAAGGTACATGATTTGAAAAGTTAGAATGAGGATAACATATTGCGTAATTTCTCAATCGATTCTCAGTCGATAGGTGATCCTCGTTCGCTATCTTTATCGTCCCGAGAATGCAGCCACGAGTCAAACACACACATACACACACACATGCGCCGCTGCTTTATGTGCAAAAAACAACTCTCATGAATCTAAATCTTGGTAGTATCGAAAAATCCAGTGCGCTCGCGAGAATCTTAGAAACGGCTTGAGCGGATTATATTTTTCTCCTAAAAAAAATCGAGCTCTGCATATTTCTATTACATGAATAGCGTTATCACTTTACTTCTATCGGGGTTCCACCTTAGAAATTGCTTGACGGAACTTAAAATTTGTGCAGGACAATTTTATCTTATATATCACAGTGGAATAACAATATGTTGCAAGTTGACCAGCAGTGGTACAAGCGGAACACGTGCCCGGCTCTGTTGCGAGTAGCAAAGATAAATAGTATTCACAGGAAAAGTTCGGGTACATGACGGCGAAACTTTCGAAACAGCTTCGATAAATTTCAAATAAAAACTTTAAGTTCGCATAATAAAAGTCGGGCATAGTTTACATTTTCAGAGTTCTAGTTTTTTTTTGTTTTTTTTTTTTTTTTTTTTACATTCAATCGCCCCGTAATTTCTGTTTCTTAAACGTGTAATAAGAATTTCGAAACTTGGCGAGCGAAAACTCTATCGGTCATATCCGATATTCCGAAAACGGAATGTTAACTTTTCACGAATTAAGGCGAACAATTTCGAAGTCGATTCCAGAAAACGATGGAGTCCGAGGTGCCAATTAGCGCGACGGACGAAGATGGAAGGTGGTGGCCGGAAGGCAGGGCGCGCCGTATTTTCATTTGGCCGGATCGCTCGTCATCCGGCAGTTAATCCTGGTCGAGGGGACAAGTCCAAGGGATGAACTAGTCGACGCAACGGGATCGTTAGTTTTAATCGTTCGACTGCTATTAGTTCGTGTCATTCCCCCCACCCGCGCGTTCAGTCTCTCTCATTGCGCTGATCTCTCCTTGTTCTTCGTTGTTGCCTCTTTGTCACTCACTTCGTCGCTTCTTCTCTCTTTCATGAACGAGATTTTCTCTCTCGTCTCGCTTTGCCGAGAGTCTTTCTACCTCGTTCGCTCCTTAACTGCATCCTCCTTGGTGCCCGGGCTCAGACGACATTATCGATGGCGGGCATTAAACGTCTTTTGCCTTTTCCATCTCCCCGCACGCCGTTTATCCTCCCAAACGTACCCGCACTCTCCGTGTGCGCGCCTCTTCCTCATCTTTCCTCTCGTTTTCTAACCGGCCCGGCGACATTCTCGCTGGTGTCGTTTTAACGTGGATTTCCTACCCGGTGGCTTTTGATAACGGCTCGTGGTGGCAGCGTCTTTCGCGTAACGACAAAACTGAGATGGGGATGGTGGCGACGCTGAAAAATGAAGTGACTTGTGTATCCTGTTTTCGATAAGACTCCCTCGCTCGTCATCCAGACCAAAGAGGTGAAGGTTCCTTTCTTCGCTCGTGCGCGTGGTAAACCGACACCGTCTGTAAAACTTAAAACGATTTTGTAATGAAAACTGAAAAGCTCCGTGATATACATGTAATCAACTTTCGACGATTTTAATTGAAATTTGATGGCATAGTAAACCACCACACGTACACGCGCACAAAAGAGTTCAACGAAAGAACGACACGTTTCAACTGGTTTCCCGTATAAATAGACTCCCGGTGGTCACACAAATGGCGAACAATGGCAATCATCCCGCGCGAAAATCGAAAAAATGCAATTCTATTGTTCACCGTGCCGTCACCCGAAAGGCGACAATATAACGACCGTAATCCTTTCTTAAATTCTAAAATGGTTAAATAATTTGTATTTTTTTATCTTTTCAATAGCCAATTTGAATACATTTTCTATATTTCTCTTCTTTGAAATATATAACATTCAAAAAAACAAAATATGTGTATACAACAACAGACGTACATTTTTACGTAAAAAATGTTTTATTTAAACATATCACTTAGCTTTTTCGTAGATCTCGCCAGTGACCTACCTACATTATTTCCGGCAGTTTTAAACGGGTCTCTCTTATTTTATGATCTTACCGTGTAGCATGCATAATTTAGCAGAAGATAGAATATCATTAATGCTCTCGACTATAGCGAAAGCTTTTCTGAATACCGTCGCGGTGAACTTAAAGCTATTTTAAAACAGTGAGTCTCTTACAATCGTCGAGTCCTTTGAAAGCGTACGTGTGAAAATCCACCTAACATAGACGACAGCTACGCGGTTCAGTGGCTACGAGCATTTTAATGCAAATGCGCATCTCTCGACGATCCCCGCATCCCTGCCAGCAAGAACGGAAGACACCATTTTCGCGGTGAGATTCTTCTAACTATATTGGCCTCCACCCGTCGCGTCGGTCACTGCGACCGTTGAGTTGAATTTAAAAAGTGAAATGCGACGTATAGGGTGTCCGAAAAAAAAGTAAAAAAAAAAACTAATGGTGACTTGATACATATCTAACGTGCACGTGCCCAAATAAAAATACGATGCGTGTGTACGCACGTTGTCAAATGTCAATTTGCAATATTAGTCAAAATTTGTTCGCTTTTATAATGGCATTGCTTTCGAAATACCCGGTATAAAACAAAGATAAGATACCTTTATCGAATATTTAACGCGTGTTAATAAAAAATGCGATTCTGTTACCTACATTGCGATGACTGTTTACGTATGTATGCACGTCTTGTACGTGCACACTTGCTGTAATTCCTCGCTCCTTCGCACTGACTTCGTGTTACACATACATCGAAATAAGAATTTTATTAACATATATATTAAGTTACGCTACCAACATTTGTGAGAAGAGTAGAATTTCTACACACTTTGTACTAGTAATTTCATGTTACAAAAAAAAACAATTTACTTTTATAATAATGGCGATTGTTCTTTTCTTCCGGCATTTTTAATCCTCCAGTGCCAGATATGGATCTACGAGATCCACTCAAAAGTTTTAAACCAGTGACTCTATTAGATATTAACTTAGCGCGATAGATATTAACTTATCTGAAGGTTATGAAAAAAACCTTTAAGGTCTTAGATATTGGTAGAAATCATTGACAGCGTCGTTCGTTTAATAGCTTTGCGAAGTTTGAATTTTGAAGAGCGATGAGGATCTGAGAGATCTGGACAATTCAAAAAATAAATAAATTTTTTTCATCTTGTACACTTCTCCCTATTACACGTAACCTTACTTTAGTCACGTGTTGTTTTTTCTCTCTTCTTTGTCACGTGATCTTACTTTAGTCACAAATTTTTAAACAAAAAGCGGTTTTTTGGAAAAAAAATTGGCAGGCTTTTCTTTAAACGCTTGTATCTTCAAAACTACTGGAGATTTTTTTCATTCTGTTTCTTTTGATGAAACGCAGAATCGTTTAACCTTTCGAGACAAGAAAAAGAAATTGAAAAAAAAATTATTTTTTGCGGAGATATTCAAACTTAAAATCGCGTGAATCTCACCCACTCTGGACAACTCGTAGGTCATTTTTTATGTCTGGCACTGAAGGGTTGACATAACGATGTTAAAGTCGCGGGGAATCTTCGAAAATCGATTTCTCTATGTAAATACTAGACGTAAAACCGTTCCGCTTTTTAAACAAACAATATTTAAAATATTAATCCGCCTCCGGGAAGATATCGAGAGCAGCTGGCGCGCGGGAGCCGCACGTCTAGGAAAATTACACACAGGCTAACGCGAGGTAACGGAATCTTAATCTCGTTGGTCCCACCGCGACGAGAAGGAAGAAGAAGTGGAAGAAGAAACGAGACGACGACCCTCTTTCTCGCTTGTCGACAAAGACTTGACGGGGACAGCAGATGGCCATCTCGCAGATTTTCCACCTGGCGGCCTCGCGCAGCCTTGGGGGTGTAATTTCGGTAATTTAATTTCTTAGCTTAATAGAAGGACTTCGGGATCGTAAAGAGATGAGACAGCTGGAATGGAAAGAAACGGCGGTCGTCACGAAAAAAAAAAAAAAGAATTGAGAGAAGCGAGGGGAGAAAGAGGACCCGAGAGCGGCACGTCCGTTTAATAATTTTGGGAATATTAGTATGTCGCTGCTCGCTCGGCGATAAACTGTAAACGCAACAGCGAAAAGAAAGTTTTTTTACTTTTACTCCTTAATGGATCGTCCCGAGGCTTTTTTTGTAAAGAACAAGTGTATTCATAAGTCACACGAGAAAAATTAATGGAGAAATACAAAACTACGAGATTTTAACGTTCATATTTCTAACTTTATATCTTTATAACTAACGATGATTTGTACAAGAATAAAATTTGAATTCTTCTCACGTGCACACATTGTTGAAGAAAAAGAAACAAAAAGAATAGAAAGTGAATACACACACATTGACTCTGTTATCGCATTACACAAATATTTTTCCGCGACGTTGGTTGTTTGTTTGTTTTTTTTTTTTTTTTTCGTAAAAAAATACATTTTTATATTTGCACACAATTCTCTCGGCATGTTCAGGCAATAATTTAGCAGAAAGATAATTAGTAACTATAACATGCGCTATCGCTGGTATAAAACGCAAAACTTCCATACGAGAACTCTACAAGCGAATAAAACTCTACATCTATATACAATATAATCTCGTTACCACGTACCATTGTTAAGTTATATTTTACCGTGGCGAAAATAAACACAGCGAAAGGTAACACGAAAGGGGTGGTCGCGGGTTTTGTGCCCGCGACAAGTCGTCAGCTTTAACGATCGCGCAGAAGGGAACGTCGTCCCGATTTCATTAACAGTTTTTAAATACAATCGTCGGTAATTCCGGCCGCGAACTAAATAAATATTAGAAAGGGAGACAATTTTCACGAGATTGAGAAAATGCAAACGTTTGCATTTATTGGGCGCGGTTACTTGATGTAATTGAGTTTTATAAATCAATGAAAAAACCAAAAAAAAATACTTTTTCCCGTGTCTGATTTGTTTATTCGCATCGTGTTTATGTATCTTAGGATGTTTTATGTTTGCTCGGTTTCGTATAATCTGATTAAGGTGGAGCACGCTTGTCCTCGTCTGCCATTAACGTGCCTCTGAATGCTGCGAGCGAGCGGGTTGGATGTTCCACTGCGTGTACGATATACACACTCTGTGGTCGGATGCGAAACTCTAAGCTCTGAAATATCACGGCGCACCAAGTCGCCGGGACCGCTTGCAAATGATAGATATACGATGCACGAACGCACCATATATATGGAACGCGTGCTGCCGGATAATCTACTTTTCCTTAATTTATCTTACTCACACGTAACACACGCAACCGCGGGGGTGCAGGATGATGGGCGCGCACGTGCACGAGATACACAACGGCTCGCGCAAATACACTAAGAAGGGACGTAGAAAAATAAAAAATCGATTTATTTTTGCGCGCTGTTTTATTCATCTACACATCAAAAGTAATAATCAAATTTACGCAAGAATTTTTCTTGCGAGATTACTTAATAAAACCAATGTAATATATCGCGCGAAACTAATGACAATTGGCCACATGGGAAATACGATCCGATTTTGACCGAGCGTTCGAACGTACCAAGAATGTTTTTTACAATGTTTTTAAATTGATACGACGAACACACTAGAGAAGTCACACGAAACTATAGGACGAAATGCGCTCTAGCGCGCTAGACACGTTAATGCAAAACTTCAAAAGCGTTTTTTTCTCGAAACGAGATTTTCAAAAACGCGTGACCGCCGTTTTTCGAAAACGGCACGATCGATTTGCAATTTTGCATATACTTTTTCTATATAAAAAAAAAAAAAAAAACAAATTTATTCATTTATAATTTTTATAGCTTAAAAACCGGATAAAAGCCCGGGCCCATTTTTGCTTCATTGTCAGAATGTTGCAGAAAGAATCTGCCATCACAATTTGTTCCGGCAGTTTTGGAATACTTTGTGTATATATAATACGCATCGATATTTAGAGAGTGTGCGCACAAAAATGGCAAAAATTTTTGCGATAATGTTCTTTGCATTCTGTGCCGAGCAATAATATCGTTTGCTAATTACATCTCTCGCGCGTATAGGTCTATATATATACGCAACGTGCGTGGCAATGCGCAACTATGATTTAAACAGGCGCACATTCGTTTATTATTCCGCGTCACTCGACGCTCATCGCTCGACAATGACGCGCGATGCCGACTAGAATAATAACGCGAAATTATGTCGATTTGGAACGTGCGGGTACTTTACGCGTCGCCTACCTCCTGCCTGTGTGGCATATATGTATATATATATGTATATGTGCATATATATATATATCTAATTCGCACAACCGCGTGCGCGCTCTATTTGACTATAATGCGAATCGATCCGTGGATATCTATAAACCCTCTGCTTACGGACGTGCATAAATCGCATTCCAGTCGCGTTTGCGTGCAGCACGCACCGTCGATTCGCCATCCTGCGGCGGCGACTGACAACGACGACGCGACCGCATCGTCAGGTTGGTATTATTAAACGATTCGGACCGCACGACAGGTAGAGGATACAAAATGCAACGTGGCGCGGATTACAGACGTCGCCTACGTAAAATGCGTTCTGCGTAACGTCACGGACTCTCTACTACGTGCCTATTTTGTTAAACGCGTCATCCGACAATAACGTCGAAATATAAAATCGCTTTATCCTCCGTGATTGTTTCGCTAATAACGTAGAAATAGGAAAAATTCAAATGTATCAATTAAATTATCGCCTCAATGTGCTAATTCAATTCATTTCGCGCATCGCAATTATTATCGCTCAACATAAAGTCCCTCTCCCTTCTGTTCCCTCCTCCCTCTCCTTCCCTTCCCCCCGATAACCGTTCGCGCGATGTTCGCGAACGGTCGCGCGAGCGAACACATGCATATTTTTCTCGCAGCTACACAAATTTCATCCGGCAGTTTCGCCAACAGGAAGTGGAACTCGATGCACACCGTTTACTCTGCACCGTTTATTCTGTTACGTGTCAGTTGTTGCCGAATAACGGATGAATGTTTTTTCCGAATAAAGTTTTTATGACGCCTCGACGATCCTACGCGCCTCGCAAACCTTCTCATCAATATTGATATCGCTTGAGACAACATACTTTACTTTTTAGTACTTCGGTTTTGTGTGAGAGAAAGAGACAATTGTGTATAAGGAAATCGCTTCTCTTCCGCTTGTCTTCCTCGTCTCTTTCTTTCTCTCTCTCTCACTTTATTTCATTTGCGGCTAAATGCGCGCAATGCGATTTCGCGCGTGCCTGTGCGAACAGCATTGATTGACTCCGTATCATCATCGATCGACTCCTCCCGTCAATATGATAATACGCATTAGGGAGGTGTCAAACCGCACGTCTCACAACGTTTCCTCTCCTTCTCTCTCGTACAAATATGCACGACAGGGAGAACATTGGCGCTTTGGTGCGCGCATCCTCCTGTCGAGGGAGAAGCAGTTTCGACACGTATCCTCGGTCACGTGGAGACCAGAAGGGGAGGAGTGTGAGTCTGAATACTCGGCAGCGCTGCTTCTCTACGTGCGAACGTTTACCGAAATGGTCAACGACGCTAATATTATCGTGAGTTACCCTTATAACGAGCCAGCAGACCTTGTTTGCGATAAAGGTATGTAAGCTCCGTCGTTGTAACATCACGTACGTGCAAAATGTGTGCATGTGTGCGTGCGTGCGTACGGTTCGATCATGTATACACGCGGCACTGTCAAGACAGAATGATCGTGTGTAGATTGTAACTCATGTTATCTTTATTTTGCCGCGATATTGATAATGCGATTGAAATGGAGTAAGTGGAAGCGATGAAAATTTAAATTGTACGATAAAATACGATATATGCGAGAGATAGCGAGATTGCGTCAAATTACCTTTCGGAACGATTTTGCTATCACAATATTGTTTATTCCGCCGGACTAATTGAATATCTACGTATGAAATCTCGAAAATATTAGACGCGCGAAATGTTAAAATCCTGAATTCTAAATCGCGCGTAAATCTTTATAAAACGTACACTTTGCGTCCTATTACGCAAGCATTAGAGAGATGTTTCAACGTTAAAGATGTTTACGTGACTACGCGGATATGTTCTCCTTGATGATATTAGGATAAGATTAACACGTGGTGTGTTTCGATCACGTACCGCGTCTGAACATCTGTACTGTAGAACAGATCTAAACTAGAACACGATACAGTTGCACAGAACACGATTGTGTAACCCCGTAAGCAGGATTGCGGTCACTCACAATCCTTTGCCACGTTACAAATTAATGAAATTTTTGAATTTGCAATAAACTATCTAGCTCGTAATCTGTGAACATATCAGCCGCAGATTTTTTACGGTTTTAAATTGTCGTTTTAATCTTCGCTTGTATTATCGAACTTTTTGTCGAAAATACGCTGCGATCATCGCATTTCGTAAAACTCATTGCAATAAAATTTTTTCAGAAATTTAACTTTGACGTCGTTCTACTTCCTAATTAAATCAAACCATAAATAATTACGATTCCAAGGTCTGTCTTAAAATTAAATTAAAACTAAATCAAAACACTTAAGATAATTACCGAAGTCCTAAATAAGTTTAAATTTGATATCAAGGTTATTGCTCAGTTTCCCGACCGCGCGCGAACGTGACTCTCTATCGTGGTTTCCTGACCGACGTGCAGACAAGTATCCGTTGACATTGCAGCTCCATCGGCGTAGAATCGCATAACGGCTCGTGTACATCACCCGAACGTTGAAACGTAACTAATTAATGTCTCTGAAACAGTATCACTCTCAACATGCGTGCGATCCGCAGATGGAAGATGACATAAACGTGCGGAGTCGGCTGCAGTCTCTGACAAGGAAATTTGCGCTGAAATAGTAATATCGTTGTTCGTTAGAAGACCCCCCAAACCTGACAATCTCATCATCGTATTTTGCGCGATCGTACATACATACGTCTAATGAATACGTCATTATCAATGATACATATATATATATATATATATGTGTGTGTGTGTGTGTCTTTACGCAGTAAATCTTCACGAATTTGGTTCTTCTTCGCGAGATAGACAAGACTGTTGCAATAGGAAAAAAAAAAACAAAAAGACAAGCCGATTTTCACACAGCGTGAATTTTCTTTCGACCGCGCGCGTTGTAACGGTGGGAAAAGAATGAAGTGCGCAAAGAAGAGTGAAAGCTTCTTATCTTCTGACGGGACCGAATATAATCAAGTTTTTATACCTACTGTTACACACTCAGTATTTTTTTTTTTTTTTTTTTTTAGATAAAACAAGTAGTGCGAGTTATTTCTCTTTTTCATACTTCAAAGTTTTTGTCATAATACTTTTTGTCATACTTTTTGTAAATTACTGATATAACTTTTTAATCACAGTTTCGCTATTAGTCGCGCACACACGTTGTTTTACACAAACATAGTGATAAAGACAACTTGCGACGTAAACTAACAAGCAAACTGTTGTTAGGTAACGAGAAATGAAGTGTCATCAAAGGGAGAGAGGAAGTACTTTACTTGGAAGCAAGAACAGTGACGGAACATAAATAAGTACGTATATAGACGCGCAGGGTATACACACGTATGGAAAAGAGCATACGATCGCAGCAGCGAAGTGAAAGGCGGCGGGTCGGGGTATAGAATGAGGTATAGGTAGGTTAACAACGTGATCACGGTTCAAGCACTCCCATAGGATCGCCACATCAGCTAGTCGGCTCACCCTTTCTCACCACCGTTATCCAACCTCTTCACCATCCGGTATTTTGCTTCCCTTTCTCCCATCTCCCGCGATTTTTCGCTTTCATATGTAGGTTCTCTCTTCTCTCTCTCCCTCTCTCTCCTCTCTCTCTCTCTCTCTCTCTCTCTCTCTCTTCTCTCTCTCTCTCTCTCTCGCGGTCTGTCAAGATACCTTCGTGATCGTTTTCATCGATGCATGCGCGATGCTTATATGCACGTGCGAACCTGCCATGTGCAGGGATCGCCAGTTGTCGATTAACGATCCCGATAGTATACAGCGAAACATTTCGCCGTATCCGAAAACGCGCGCACGTTGGAAAAATGACAAGCCTCCATCGACTTCGCAATTCGTGTTTTTCAATATTTTCTCCCTTTTTTTTTCCTTTTATTGCGCCGTTTCGCGCGTCACATGAAACATCACTATTTTTGCCATGACTTTCGCATATGCCAAAGCAATAACGGTCACCCCGAGGGACGGATGGTGATCTGGTCGTTCGCATTAATATATATGTAGGTATATATATATATAAATACATAAATATATATATACATATATGTGTGTGTATTTGTTGCGCGGGAAGAGCATAAAAATATATTTAATAAATAATAAAATTCTCTTACACAACACACACACACACGCTTGCTTGAGAGAGAATTTCAAAAAGATTGCTTCGTAATTCTTTTCGCTTGAAATACATCGTTCGTGGTGTGTTGACATTACGAGCCAGTTGTGTATTAGAGATCTTATTATACAGCAACGCGACTCTGTTGTGCATCAACATTGTTGATTATTATTTCTGGAAACCTCGCTGTATAAACAACCTATCCGCTTTGACGTAAACATTGTGTTACGCATCCATTTACACAATGTAATATATTATTACGCTCTTGCTATTTTTTCAAGTTTATTCTGTACGTTCGCGTGTATCTACGTCGCAAGTAAAATATAATGTTAATATCCGACATTACTAACATAACACATATGTGTTTACAATTTACTTGCATAATACATGTTAACAATATATATATATATATATATATATATATATAGTAGCATTATACATGATTTATTCGATATTATGCGTAAACATAATGAGTAATAGCGCCCTGATTTTCGTCATAGGTGTAAACACCATTAGCTTGCGAAAGTCCATCCATAATGAAACTTCTCGATTGGTTAAACCGTGGCAAAGTTTGTTGGCGCACGTTAATTGACCTCATCATTACTACCTCCGGGCGTTAAGAACTATTTCATAGCGGGCGGCGCGCGGCGCGCTTTTGCCACAGCGGCCGGTGATCTGAAAATACGAGCGGGATTTTCTCATCGGTATTCCGAAAGTACCTGCCGTCCGATCTTGCGAATGCAATTTCATTAGTCTAATGGATTTCGATGCTCGAGACTAGTAATCCGCCATTTTTTGCGAGACACGGCACGGAAAATTGGATAATTCATGGGGTTTGAAGTAATGAAAGAAAATTTAACACGAGAGCGCGCGTCGAAAGGTGTGTGCGCGATCGGATAATCTTAAAAATCGCATTGTTGAGCAAAAAAAAAAAAATACAAAAGAAAGAGGAAAAAGAAAGCATTGCGAACGACGGAAACAACGGCGGAATCCGAACAATTCAGGAACAACGCTATTACTCTATCACAATAGACTCGCCGATTACGAGTTTTCTCTTCCGGTACGGCGTCTTAAACGAACGAACGAACTTCGGCGAATCTCGATGGAGGACTTTTTGACTTTTTTTTTACTTTTCACTTAATAGAGAATATTGGAACCGTCGAGGAGTCTCTTTTCCTTTCTCTCTTTTCTTCTTTTTTCTCAAAATATTTGTACTGTGTACGATAGATGCATAGAATGATTAAACAATGAATGTAAAATTTTGTGTAATTCGAATGTACATTTGTAATTGCTTTATTATTTTACCTTTTATTCGTTATTTCGTGTAGTACAAATAAAAAAAAAGGATTGTAAAGAAATTTTCACACAGTGAGACTTTAAATACGTACACGCATTTCTGCTTTTTATTTACGCTTTTATTGTTTAATTTAATTTGAGAAAAACGTTAAAAAAGTGTGACTCTTTTAATAATGCGCTTGTGAATGTTCATACACATAACAGAAAATAAATTGTACATACTTCGTGACGTATTCTTACATAAAATTCTATTATTTGTGATTTTATAGTTTGAAGATATTAGCAGGTGTGTAGCGCCTGGGGCCCATATTCTTCGTTCTAAAGAATTTGCCATCTATTCCGACAGCATCGAAACGTCATTCTGTAAAAATGCATTGTTGATATTTTTATTTATGCGACTCAATTTGGGGATTTAATTGCGTTGCGGTGACGCTAACATCAGTTGCAATCGCATTTTACATATTTTATTCCCTTTCGTTAATTAAGCCAGCGAGCGTGAATAAAACGAATCTGAAATGTAGATTTTGGCCGCGTCTGCTGTTATAACACGCGCCAAGAGGAATAATTTACTTTTTCAACAGCGCTTCGTGTATGTCGTGTCCAAGCAAGGTATATAGCCTTTTCATACGGAACTTCATACGCTCGTAAACTGTGGATGCACATGGCTGTCGGTTAATTTAGCACAGATTCGTGATGTGATGCTGCGTGAGCGCGCGTTGAGTGTCTGCGGTCGTTCTCGCGCGCAAGCTCGCGATCGTTTTCACGTGTGTTATATCGGCATTTGAATTTTTAGTGCCGTTTCAGCCGTTCGCGGAGACTAAACTCCTGGGATTTTGCTTAAGGAATAATCGCGATACTTGCCGCGTTGGCAAGTTTCTCGGCATCGCCGAGTTATTCAACAAAAAACTCGATTGACATCATTGAAAAAGTTTAAAAATGAAAAAAATTGATCATTCTATGCTCAATTGATTGATGATCACACAAAAGATATTATAACGCGATGCAAAACAAGCAAAGTGAAACAAAGTTTCTTCTTAGAAACACTTTTTCTCTTTTAAGATTTTTGTTTTTTTTTTTTTTTTTGTTTTTGATTTAGTTGTGAGTAATTGTCTTTAGAAGTAAGTAGACCTTGTTTCGGGAAACAATATATTTTTGCGATAACGGAGTGTATCGTAATACTTGGAATTACGTGAGAAATCTACGACGAACAAGCAAGTACTTCGCACTGATCGATCCTGCGTGTCCTGCTTAAGTGGAGGACGTCGTTTTGGTGAAACCACATGGAGGGTGATCAAACCCAACAGAGACTAACGGAAGGAAAGTCCTCTACAATACATGGTACGACACATACATTATGTACTAGAGCTTGCGATCGTAGAATAAATCGCTTAATCTTTTTTCTCTTAACTTTTCTTTAAAAAAGAATTCTCTGTTTGTTTTATATTTGTGAAATTAATTTCGCGTTATTAACACACTCTCATTGTTAATATTGAGAAAAAGTATCGAGAAACACATACACGTTTTGTGTGTGTGTGTGTGTATATGCGCGCGTTAAACATTTTCTTTTCCCGAGGAGTTTGAAATTTTCTCGCGCAAAAAAGAGCGGAACCAACGAAAAAAAAATCTGACAGAACGGAACTTTGCAATGAAATTAATGAGAGAGGGTATGGACGGAAAGGGACAAATTACTTTTCTGGCAGACGTTCCATTTCACGCACAATTTAACCGTGCGATCTCCGTAAAAGGCGTTTGCATGATTGCTCGGCTTGCAATATAGTTGAAAAGAAAACGATCAACGGTAGAGGAAACAGGATCAGGCCGAGCGCGCATCGCGTGCCGCTTTTACCTAATCACTTTCGTGATGACTCGATTAATCTTACTCGCTGACAAAATCAAAGCTGCTCCGCTTCGAGAATATTTAAACATATAACAAATTGCATTTCAGAATAGAGTTAAATAAATATTAACCGCTCGCAGTTCTGTCATTATTTGTTGTCGCGTAGGTGCGTTTATTTATTTCTTCATATTTATTGATTTATTATTCTGATCATTTTAAATAATATGCAAATTGCAGGAATTATGAATGTTAATCATCGCATAATAACGAATGCGGGCGTCGAAAAAGTTGGTTTAATAACGAGGCTCGTCGAGTTTCTTGCCACGATAGGCTCGCTTCTTTTGGTGATGATTACACTTCCATTCTCCCTTTGCTGTTTGTTCAAAGTCGTGCACGAGTACGAGAGGGCCGTTGTTTTTAGAATGGGTCGCTTGAAAGGCGGAGCTCGCGGCCCAGGTACAAACTTTTAATTTGAGCAGATCGTTTAAATGCTCGAAGATATTTCTTTTTCTCACTTTTACTGTTGTATTTGTTTTTTTAATGTATTGTGTTTTGAAAAAAAAAGAGAGAGGCAAGAATTTTTTAATTAAAAATTAAATTTGTGTTATTCTTTTGGTGTAGGAACTTTTATCGTCGTGCCGTGCATTGATTATTGTGTGCGAGTAGATCTGAGAACGGTGTCCTTTGACGTACCGCCGCAGGAAGTGCTTACCAAAGACTCCGTCACTGTGAGCGTCGACGCAGTCATCTATTATCGTATAAAGGAGCCTCTAAATGCCGTCATCAAAATTGCAAACTATAGGTATATGCGCAAAAAATTAATAGGATAAAAGGTGACAAAAAAATCGAAAATAATTATAAACATATATTAGATACATATCGAAAATAGCGGGAATAAAATTTCTACATTTTTTTTCACTCAAACAGAAACAATTTATATATTATTCAATTACTACGCGTTAACGCTACTATTTTGTGTTTTTCACCGACAGAATGTTTTTTTCTCTCTTTTTTACTTTGTTCTGACAGTTTTACCTAACCTAACGCGAGTTTATTTCCGCGGACAGATGAAAGCGTTTCGTACAATTTTTCTTTTAGTTGCACGTCGCGTCTCCTTTCGTGTAGCTGGCATTTAAATACTTGATTGCGCACACCTTTTTCCCCGACTCGCCTTCCACGCTCGGCGTCCGCTGTAATCTCTGTCTTTATTTTTGGTCATTGCGAGAATCAGAGACGGGACATGCGCACACAGCCGTATAATGAAAATAAGCTAATTGTGCATATTAAAAGCTTTCTGGATGCGGCAAGCCATGCGGCAACGGGGCCTTGAGCTACTTACCACGTTCACCGCACTAAAAGCACTTTTTACTTTATTTTCATAGAAATGCGTTCTGATTAGGCTACTAAAGTATCAAATGGAATATATACACATCGTCACTCCCTACGTATAATTACATAAGTGTCACATACGGGATTTTCAGTTTATTGCATAGTGACACTTAGAAAGTCATGTTTTTTATGGTCACCAAATATTAAAAAACAAATATTCATAAGTAAGGTAAAAATTTAAAACCGAAAGATCCCTTAACTAGAGAAACTATATGAAACTGTAAACTTTTAAACTGCTCTCTTCTAAAATTTGCGTTTTGAAGTTACGGGATTATACGTAGAGAGTGACGATATAATAGTAGAAATATTATTAATAAATAAACACACAATATGTTATAAAATAGAAAAATATTGCTTTACTAATTTTTAGGATTTGAATTTGATTTATTGTAATTATTTTCTTCAACAATACAACGTTTGCTGATAAACCCCGCAACGAATACGTCAACGTGCGTGAATCGAGCGCAATGTTCACGTATCGTTATCGTATCACTGCCCTGGTGAAATGCTTTCAGAGTTTCACGTTGAAAGGATCACACACGTATAGTTTCGGTTCTTCCAATCCGTTAAAAATTACGAGTAGTGGTCGACAGCGTGTCCGGCTGCGTTCCGTAGGGGTTTAACAGCGGCTACCACCGGCCCGTTCACGGTTTGCCGCCCTCGTCGACGGCCACTCACGGCCCACAGTCACTTCTTTCGCTTACTTTTCCAGCCATTCGACACGATTACTGGCCGCTAGTACGCTACGAACGGTTCTCGGCACGAGGAGTCTAGCCGAGATCCTGTCCGAGCGGGAAACCATATCCCATACCATGCAGACCGCTTTGGATGAGGCAACGGATCCTTGGGGAGTCAAAGTAGAGCGAGTTGAAATGTAAATATATAATTTTATCTCAATATTTTAATGTGTTACGGAAGAGCCGTGTGTGCACGCGACATGTTATTTTCTCTCGTTGTACCTCTGCTGACTTTCATTTGCGTAATTAATTGTTTATTACTCAAAACGACAGAGGAAAGTCGAGAGAGACTGTCGTTTTACTAATTAATTTTTAGTAAGTTTATTATAATCTATACAGTCACAAAGAATACATATTTTGAAATTAACATAATTTATTTTTTTTGTTTTTAATTCGTATTTTGAAGCAGGTACGTCAGAAATCTTCCATGACAGGTCAGTGTTCTATTTTTATTTGTATGTGAAAAAATTATATTGCAAATAAATCAATCAATGTAAACCTGAAATCGCTTAATCAGCAAATAATGCGGACGTCGCGCAGCTGCGCAACGGTGATCCGATAAAAATAATGTGCTACCGAAAATGTATTTCGTTTGGTGGAAAAAAAAAAAAAAAGAGAAGAACGCGCGCGCGAACGCGATTTAAAATTTAAATGTCCGCCGAATCCGCGTTCGCGTAAAACAAGTCGACGGTCGTTTATTTGCTTGCCGCGCAAACGATAAAATTTCACAGGCGAACAGAACGAATCGATACGCTTATATTTATACCGAGAAAGAGTTATCAAGGCGTAATTAGATTACAGCTGCATATTACACATCGCGCGCGGCGACATGGCAATATTACAGTTTCGATATTACACATATTCCACTTTGCGCTCGTACATCATGATAGTCCTATTACAGACACTCATTGCTACACTGTGCTCATTTTCGCACTTATTGGTGAATGATTATGATTCTAAATGTAAATTGAAAAATGTATTGTGGTTTTGTAAACTATATATATATATATATAATATTTTTAAAGATATTATTATTATTTTCAAAACAATATCATAATGCATAAAATATTCTTTAAAATGAAATTGTAAAGCGTGCAAAAAATTAAACATTAATGAATTGAATTTATATATATTATGAAAATATGCACAACACAGTAGGTGTAAAATAAAAAATTAAATTATTATTTTAAATTATTTCAACTCTCATAGAATTAATATAAAATATAAATGAAGATTCTTTAATTATAACATTTATCGTAAAAGTTTGTGAGTGTATATGTGTGTGTGTGGATTTTACCGGCTACAGTTTCAACACCGTTTGCGATCGGACTCACATTTTCGCTCATGAGTTTCTCGATCTCCGCAACTTCCCAAAACGGATATCTAATGGACGCTTTTGCTTTAGAAAGGACGTCCGACTTCCGGTGCAGCTTCAGCGAGCCATGGCCACGGAGGCGGAAGCCGCGAGAGAGGCGAGAGCCAAAGTGATTGCAGCGGAAGGAGAGATGCGAGCTTCTCATTCCCTGAAAGAGGCTAGCGATGTCATTTCCACGAGTCCCGCTGCTCTGCAGGTAACATTCACATGTTCGTATTTTGTTCTCAGAAAATCAACATTAATTTCAAGTAGTAGTACTGGTACTATTATTTAATCTATAATATTTTTAAAAAATGTAATTAAAATTTTTTTAATATTATGTATATTTAAAATACAGTTATGTTATAACAAGTGTTTGATGTTATAAAAAAACAATTTTGTATGTACATTATAAAATTACCAAAATACATACATTTCGAAAATAAAAACACGAAATAAATTGAATGAAAAGATCGGCAAATGTTAATTAACGCACGTTACAGTTTTCCATATATTTCGCAGAAGTATGTTCATTAAAAATCATTGTGAAAAAGTTTGTGTAAAAAATAATGAAAGCAATGCTTTGTTTGGCTTTGGTTTTTATGAATATTACAATAGACGTAAGCAAGTAGCGCAAATTAATTCTACAAAAATTCTCGACCGCGAATCAGATATCATAATTCTCTTGTGCCAACAGCTGCGATACCTGCAAACGCTGAATAATATATGCGGCGAGAAGAATTCAACAGTAATATTACCATTGCCAATTGAATTTCTAACTCCTTTACTCACCCCAACTTTGCGGACTTATCAGCAAACTGCGACGGAATCTTTACTCAAAGCGGAAGATAAATAATAAAAATTATACATGTATACTTTGTGTGTTTATATTATAATAATACAATATGAGAGATAAATTGCACGTAATGACAATATTATTTTTAAACATATTATAAGTAATGTAATGTACAGACGCACAATAAAACATTTGTAGCGCAACAAAGAGAATGTTTTTATTATTGAAACAATCTCTCTTTTATCTCTTATAAAACAAAATACAATATTTAGAAATACATATGTAAAAGTATACACAAAGCCAAAAAAAAATAT
This sequence comes from Pseudomyrmex gracilis, assembly GCF_002006095.1. Classification (NCBI taxonomy): domain Eukaryota; kingdom Metazoa; phylum Arthropoda; class Insecta; order Hymenoptera; family Formicidae; genus Pseudomyrmex; species Pseudomyrmex gracilis. The sequence goes on from NW_018020763.1 coordinate 91,850, forward strand.
GTGAAATAAAATTGGAAACCGGTTAAATGACTACGACGTAACGGCTTATACGCGAATTCTGCCAATACACGGTTATTTTTCCTGCGCAAATAGCTTTTCCTCCCATTTGCATTTGACGATTTACCAACTAAGGTAAAATTAATTTACGCAACCCCCGATCCAATTCGTCGGAGATGGAGATTCGATAAACACGTATTCCGATAAGATCGCTTTCAAAGCATGCCTTCGTTTAACCAAACCCACTGACCCGGCTCGTGCAAACGGTCCCCCGCCAGATATCGTACATGTATTTTCCTACATAGGGAAATGGAGCGGCTGGCCGACTGGCCGACGGGAGTTTACGATCACCGCCATCGTGATTTGCATACGATCCGTCTACCACTTGATCCGTCTACTAACACGGCTTTCTCTCTCCTTCTCTCTCTCTCTCTCTCTCTCTCTCTCTCTCTCTCTCTCTCTCTCTTTGTCCAGTGTTACTAAATATCGTGGTATTCGCTTAAACTCTATTCGTCGGTCACTGTTTTATTATCTCCTGTTCACCATCGAACTGGTTCGAACGCATTGCGGTTTTTATGCTCGGTTACACAGTCGCACGATTGTTCGGTATTTCCGAGCATTTGTACGATATTTTCGGCAAACACATATAACAGTATATACATATATAAAATATAAAACAAGACACACACGAGGTAATTTTAAAATGTATAAATTGCATCATGCATTTATACTCATATTTATAAATAAATTTACTAACATACGTGCGTTATTACGTACGTTTTCAACAATTGCAATAAAGTTGAGTCATGTAAATTTGATAATTAATAACATCGAAGCGCGGAAATTCCAGTATACAAGGTATACATCAAAGACAAATCGTCTCTCTGGTTTGCCAAGAGCTAGGAATGCAATATATCATTTAACTTGTACATAGAATATCAAAGGGTAAATGCATTATATAGTTGGAATTTTATTATCTTATTTTAGTCTCTGAATATTTGTATGTGTGTGTGTGTGTGTTTGTGTGTGAGAAACATAGTGGTTTTTATTCGCTCGAGTGCATCAAGTTTTTCAAAATTGCCATTTGTAAATGCGATTTAAAAACGCGACGTTTATTTCTCGGAAGAAAACCACTGCACAATGTCGAAATTCGAAGTTTTAAAGTTACATAGCGACGTACATATATAAAATTCGAACTATGTGTGTGACGGCTCACACAAAATCAATGATGATGTGCCAGTGAATCTTTTTGTGTCGCTCAGTGCAAGGGAAAGCTCTCAGCGTGAGCGCGGTTTTGTTCGACGTGCATTCGATTACGCTCGTTAAAGAAAATACCATTATTCGCCAAACGCGGGAAATTCGATTACAAGAAGCGGAGAATGTAAATTAATAGTCTTCGTTTTTTTTTTTTTTTTTTTTTTTTTTCTACGTATTACGAGATATTGTCCTACGTGCAATTCAGACGTATTGATTTCCAAGCGTGCGATTATTAACTATATATGAAAATAAAATGTAATCTTTATCGGATGAGGTTAAATATCGAATAAAGATGAAACTGTAACTTTTAGTCTGTTT
>NW_018020763.1:93436-101378 GCF_002006095.1 Pseudomyrmex gracilis
ATTACAAGAAGCGGAGAATGTAAATTAATAGTCTTTTTTTTTTTTTTTTTTTTTTTTTTTTTTTTATGTATATGTATATCTTTTCCCACGTTCCATCTCTATATATTGATATGTAAGTGTGCGATTATTAACTATATATGAAAATAAAATGTAATCTTTATCGGATGAGGTTAAATATCGAATAAAGATGAAACTGTAACTTTTAGTCTGTTTGCTATTTCAAGTAACGAGGAGTGTGCCGCATTACGATGATTGTTTTGTAAATATTCCAGAACTGAATAAATATTAATTGTGAACGCCATTGAAGCGTGCAATTTTAAACGGTGCTTACTTCGTAAATTTTCGTGCGTTTCATAATTACCAAAACGTTTCGATGCTTTCCATTTAATCGCAATAAACAATGCACGATTCAGGAAGGTGGAAAGATAGAGAAGGAAGAGAAAGAGAAAGAGAGAGAGAGAGTAATTTTGTGCCTACATGTACACTTCATTGTGCGCAATTCTCCAGATTTGCGAGCAACAAACGCCGCCTGCCGGAAACGCTAATCATGCAATGTGGAAATTTGGTAGAAAGAGAAAGAGAAAGATAGAGAGAGAAAGGAGGAAGGAGAAAAAGAGAAGGGGAGAAAGAGAGTGCGCTCGCATTATGCTAACGATATTCGGCAAAACGAATGGCCTGACCGTGCAAAAAGGCAACGGTGTCATATATTAAAGAAATCCTCTCTCGCTTTTCGTGTTCGAGCTCCTCGCGCATATTCATCCTCTGAGCCAGAACGAGAGCGAATTCCGTTTTCCCCTCCGAACTCGGCTCGCTCAATAGAAAGACGAGTATTCAACAAACGCGATAACTTTGTTCCTAGCCGACCTACCCCAACGACGACATGCCAACCCCCAGGTTTTTTTCCTTCAGATACGAGAAATACCAACCAATTAAAAGAACAATGGCGCCTGCAAATACCCTTGTCGTTCACGCGCTTTCTCTGCGAGCCGCGTTCATAAAGCGTGTTTCTTTGTGTACAGCTCGGTTGTTTTCTTTTTTTTTTTTTTTTCCTAAAACAATAATCACTGTAAAACAAGAAGATCTTATTTTCTTTTCGCCGACGGTATTATTATAATTCCGCAAAAATCGAGATTAATAGAATAAGAAGAACGAAGTTATCGACTTAACAATTTTTTCTGTTCTTCCCCGCTGTCACCGTTTTCTTCGCGAGAATTCGACAATTTCGCAAACTTTTGCGCGAATGATCGTAATTTCACATAAAATTTTTTCATCCGTTATAAAAAGATATTCCCTGAGATAGATTTCAATGTGACTTTTCCTTTCCGGAAATTTGATTAAGATACTCGTTTCTCTCGTTTTTTTTTTTTTTTTTTCAGTTTCTTTTATTCTTTCTTTCTTTCTAATTCGCGTATCAAAAAGCACGACTTCTTACGTGTCATAAATCATATTTCAGTGTTTAAACGTCACGGATGAAAATGCGTTTTCGTAAATGGGGAAATAGAGATTACGCGGGAGTAGATCGAAAGCGCAAAGAGGATAGAAATGGAATAGCGAGTCGAGTGGCGCAATAGCGAGTGCATTACAGACACCGGTGATGTTTCTCAACACGTCGGTTGCCAAGCCCGACGATGTAGCTAAGAGCGCCGCACACTTTTGCAAGAATGCAGAGAAGCGCGCGCGTTTGTGCCAGCCGGATAACTTCGGTAATAATGGCCCATCTCTCGCGAAATCCGAGATGTCGGCGCATTTCGATTTTCGGGATTTTACTCTTTGGCCGAACGACGTGACGTGTTTTATTGCGCGCCGCGCAATTTTGTTTTTTGTTTTTTTTTTTTGTTTTGTTTTTTTTTTTATCGCGAACATGAAACTACCCTACAGCCAAATTTCATTTGGTTTTCGGACGCGCGCCGTTTTTTTACGTACGTACGTACGTACGTTCGAGTGATATATTTGCTCGAATTATCGATACGGTTACATTTCACGACACCTTCGTGTAACTGCAACTAGTTCGACCAAGTTTACACGGACTTTAAACGAATTATATACGATGGGTTTGCGTTACATCCGATTACGCAAAGGCGCGAAAACTTCGGATTGCGTTACGTCTCTCGGGGATTATCGTCGTGTCTGCGAAATGATTAAACACATCCTCGCGCGTAACACGTTATTACATTTCTGTGAGCTTCGCCGTGTAGATTCCGCGAGCTCGCGGCGGAGCGCGCAGTCTATGTCAATACATGTACGCGAAAATTGAATTAACACAAGTCGGAGAATAATTCTCGCGCGCCCCGCGCGATACCCTAAGATACGTGAGTTGTTACAATTAAGGGATGATCACGTTCAACCTCACGTTTAATCGTCACGTTTAAACCCTCCGCGAAAACGTGACCGGTGAAATAATGTGCAATTAGCGCGCGCGCGCAATATTCAGTAACCTCGCCATCATTAGGTCACTAATCAATTTATTCGAGGCTGCTAAAATTACTGCAAAGTAAGTTAAACATTCTTCGCGAACGTGCGCGGAAACGTAAAATTAAAAAAAAAAAAAAAAAACATCAACATGATGAAAATTTTAATTATTTCTGATATTTCTTGTATTAATGTCAGTAGAGAAAAAAAGAGAGAAAGAGAGAGAGAGAGCAAAAGTTTATTTTACATTAATGTTTATTATAATTTCCATTAATGTTCCACGGTAATTCGAAAACTTTTATAAAATGCAATCTCCATCTAACGTTAACAATTATTTCACTCACTCATGTAAGCGAGTGCATAAACTGATACGATCGATCTATCACGCCGAGGCTATTACGTTACAATCAGACGTAAGTACGTTTGAAGCGGAAATTCTCTGACGGCGCGAACGCGCAACGGCGCGTCGGCCTAATCGCCTAATTAACCGCAGACACATAGGCGATTTATTCGAGAGCGGAGGATGGGAAAGACGCGCAAGGGCGGATATGATTAATGTTGCAACGCGCCGAGAGAGACGAGCTTTCCGGCTTCTTTCGTGCGCCGAGGATGCTCACGCGGATGCCCAAGCTCGCCAAACAATCTCTCTTTCTCTCTCTCTCTCTCTCTCTCTCTCGCATCCTCTCCTTACGTGTGGAGAAATACTTCTTCTCAGCCACACCACCGTACACACAGCACATCTCCAAGACCGCACCCACCCATCTCTCCACCTGCAAAATAATTTCTCGAAGGGATAGTCTGGAAATGGGTGAGTTATGTTGTCTGGAGTTTTATGTTTTCTGCCTTCCTTTCGACGTCCTCTTCTTCGCTCCCCCCGCTATCTGCACCGCCGCCGCTATCCGGGCCCATAGTTTTCGAACTTCTCGGACGGCATAAAGCGCGGAAGAAACGTGACCGGGGCTTCGTATGGAGCGCGAACAAACGACGGCGTCGTGACCAACCTTAAGACGTCGTTGCTGTCTGGCTCTTGCAAGCTAGCCGACTGGCTGCTCGGTCTCCTGTACGTTTCGCACACTCACAGAGAGAGAGAGCAAATACTCGCTAATATAGATATATATATATATATATATGTACCTAACGTCACACAACTACAATGACCCTGGCAGAAACCTTCACGTAGCTCGCCGGTAATCGAGCGTTCGTTGTTTGTTTACGGGAAACCAACGTGTCTCTGCCGAAAGATGGATATCCTCTCGCGAGGATGGATTGTTGCGATTAGATCGCGTTCACATCCGAAAGATGGTTTAGGACGAGAGCACCACCTCGTTAACGGAAATTCCAACTTAAAATATCGGCGGTTAGAATTACTTCGCTCTTGAAGATGACTTCGAACAGAGAGATTAATTGGTGAACTGAATAACTTCGCGAAAGCGCACTAACCTGACACAGACCGATGAGTTTCTCAAATTCGAAATTAAACTGCAAACATTTTGATTTTATTCAATAAAAAGCGAGAGTTTCGTCGAATAATTGCATTGTGCTGTTTATTTTAGTTCCCCTCCCATTCATTGTTGCTACGTTGGCGCTACGAGCGCGCGAAATACCGAGCTGTCATTTTGCACGTTGGAATTCGCGCATCTTTATTAATTAACATCTCGTTAATTATTGCGAATCTTGAAAAGGTGATATAAGAAAATTTTCAACTCAGTATGATCCTTTTTACCTTGCCTACGAACGGTGGTACGGTGGTTAATTACCGGACACCCATGATGTGGCGCGCTGTCTTGACGGGAAACAATTAAGAAGGTGAAGTAACTCAGAGTCGGAATTGCACTAAGCGCCATGTGTGAACAAATTTGTACAAGCAATATTATTGTTATTATTACATCAGAGAAAAGAAGAAAAAGAAGAAAAAGAAGACAGAACAGAAAGAGAGAGAGAGAGAGAGAGAGAGATAAGGAAAGAAGAGAAGTTTATTAAATTAAAAACAAATATTAATTTTAAAACATTATTTATATAAAAAAAAGAGATAGAAAAAATAAAAAGTATTACTCTCTTGTGTTTAACATAACAAGTATCCAATGCGTCACTATTTGTTGATTTATCGATCCACTTACTCTATCTCACGTTTGATCGGTGACGAGGGACAAGTGTTACGTGTTCAAAATGAAAATTCGCGACCCGGAATGTCCTCGGAAGCGAGGCAAATGTTTGAGATACCGGAGTTTTCTTTATCTCATCAGGGCTTTTCGCGGAACTCTGGAACTCTGGCAATTGGCGCGAGGGCAAATGATATATCTCTTTTTCCGGGTTAGGTAAGGGTGCGAATATTAGGCGCCTATCTACTCGGAGTCACGCCGTCAAAGACGAAGCAAAATACGGGCGTAACAGGGATAAAAATGAAGCCAGGAGGTGGAAAAGTGCGCGAACGCGTGATAAAGCTGCTAGGAGGAGGACGGGGGAGAGACAGCGAGTTACTGCCACTGGATTTCATTATGCAGCCTCTTAAAGTTGGCGTAACTCCCATTGGTCGTAAATATGAGTTACGACTGACCGAAATAGCTTGGCGCACCTTACTATATCTACATATGACTCTCCAGTAGGCAATAATTTATTTCGCTTGCTCGCTCGTAGAGAGAAGAGAGTCTCAATGAATGAGAATGGTCGACGAGCTTGACGTGTCCCTCTTTTACGTTTCTCTCTTAATGCTTCGACTAGACAAACGTTTGAGGAAACGATCATCTAGATAGAGTTCGAAATCATTCGACTATAATGGGGCACTCCGGAGAGAGACGAAGCTATTTATAGGTTCGCGGAAACTGCGCTTGCTTCGGTTTCTATTGTGATCATCGACCAATAATGCCCGCTTTCAAATAGCGTCACTTAATTGAGATTGCGAAGCAATTTCCTAGCACGTAGGAGATATCGGAGAATCGAACGTTTAAATAATTAATCTATTTATAGCCCCGAACAAAGTAAAATGATGTAATGGAATATAATAATTTTTCCGATCAACTTTCTTCTCAAGCGGATCGAAGTACAAATTACTAGATCACGTTTTGTAAAAATTGATTTCATTCAGAGATACATTTAAATCCTCTGCTATTTTAAATTACACTTTTTTTGGTCTGATTTTTTTACTTTATTATCACAGATTTAACTTTGAGTCTCAACAAATTATAATGTCTTTCTGTGTGTGTGTGTGTGTGTGTGTGTGTGAAACATCATCTTGCATTTGTTTACACATGCAATTATTCGGAAATGAGTTTTTCACTTTTGATCTCTTGTTTAAAAATATATAATAAGAATAATAATATTTTTATACAATAATTATATAATAATAATATCAATAGTTCAATAGGTATTAAAGTGTTTTGAAATTGCACATACAATCGGTTTTGTACCGTTGGTTGTAAAAGACAGTTTGTTGTTGAAAAGAGCGATATTTCCTACAGTTCGTAAGCGACCTCCATGTTACCTTTCGACGGTACTTCGGTAAGCCACTGACGGTAAATTCTAATTATATTAACAAATTAGAAAATATCAACAAGGTTTAATTATCTTATCTTGATATACGTAACGCAGACAAAAATATATGAGATAGTAAAGTATCATTAGTAGATAAGATAAATTGAGGAACACTGCGATATCGAACCTACATGTCATTGAAGAAATATTATAAACAATCAACGCCACTATTTTGCAATATGTAGTTTTATAAGAAAGTCTATATAGACAATGTTATAGTGACGTTACTGAATTATCAAAATGCAACTTCAATGATGAATTATTTTATTATGAAATAATTTTCATAACTCTGTCACTTTTTATTGGCGAATAAGATTATCATGTTACATTATTATATAAAAGAACAGTATTACGATATATTTAATACAAACTTAGTTGTGTACATATATCATTAGTTAACTCAACGATAATAACAGCAACTTAGAAATATTATTTGACATATGTATTATCAAAATAAAATATAAATTACTATTTTTATAAACACCAGACGATAATTGAATGAAAAAAAAGTTGTCCTGCATTCGTTTGCGCGAAAAAACTGTTCGCAAATGTGTTTTTGTTTGACGCAACTGTGTAATGCTTTCGATAACCACGCATGATTTAGCAAACTAAACACATCGATATCTCACGACAAAGCGGTTAGATTATAAAGATTTAACGAATATTTTTTGTATGTGTTTGATGCAGCAAAAGCCGCAAAATCAAAATTTTATCCGGTCATTAAACACGCCCAACCCAGATCGTGTTGCCCGTAGTACAATATGTTGAGAACGCGCCACGTACGCATCCGCGATGCATTATTTATTGCTTAGCAAGGCTATAACTCTCTGCGTTTAATGCAGCGAAATACTTACCGTCTATGCACAAACGTATGTGTATGTATGTATACGCCGACAATTTTCCAACAAATAACATATGTTTCTGATGAAGCTCGAACAACTATGTATTCCTGTAATAACAAACACGATGTGTAATGTATTTTACAAAATAAAAGGTTACAAAGAAAAATGATTACAGTTATATCCATAACAAAGTGTTGTCGATTTATGATAAAATATATATACGTGTAAAGACAAAAAAAATGTAAAAGTAACATCGGTGAAAATGTCAGTGAAAATTATTCTAATTAAAATTTAAATATTTTTATAAACTAAAATTCTCTCTCTCTCTCTCTCTCTTTTTTCTTTGACGTGTTTATTAGTAGAAAACAAAAATCGCGTTAAAGTAAATAAAAACTATTTGAAAAACAGGAATCCACTCTCTCTGCAAATAATTTTGATGATTTCTCATTGGCACTATCAAAATGGTTTGTGTAGTATCACCTGAAACTTTCTAGATCAATTTCCGGTTAACAGCAATGGTTATTGCAATTTTAATTGCTCAATACGACAGAAGGACAATATGCAACAGAAGCAAATAAAGTCCTGAAACGAAAACGGCGCGTACATATCGTGTTACCGAGCAATTATAAATGCGTAATGCGCGCGTGCCATTGGCAACGTCGGTAATTCGCATTAAACATTGGATTATCGTGCCGCACGGTGTGTGTGTGTGTGTGTGTGTGAACCGAATATTTTCCGGATATTTCTCGACACGTATCGATCGAATTTTTCCATTTTGTTTTTTCAAAGCAAATGCGCGGGGAGCATTTAATAAGCGAAAGAGAATGACTTTCATCCGTCCATAAATTCTAAAAAAATCATGGGCACGCGTTCTCTTATTTTCTCTCTCGCTCGCTCTCTCTTTATCTCCTTCTCGTTCTTCCGTATTGTACATCTCGACAATGAACGCGTCCGATATATATGTATGTGGGATCCTGTGCGCCATAAAACGTCGCACGACAGGACGATTAACTTCCGTGCATATGCAATACCGTAATGCCCCATGAATCGGAATTATTGGTCATCGGGTACGCGTCGCGCGACTCATTTCGCACGGCTAACACAATGCTGAAGCGTATTTTTGCGCGATAAGACCGACATATCGATTATTCTCTTGCGCGCGT
>NW_018020763.1:101414-169614 GCF_002006095.1 Pseudomyrmex gracilis
TTTTTTGGTGCCATGAGACGCGGGGAGATAGCATCTCGACGCGAAGTGCATAAATCAACAATATGATCAAACGATATGATTTTTGTACATGCGCGCCGTCGTGCGCTTTCTTTTCGTTGTGGAATACCTTTCTCTTGGGCGATTAATAAATCTCAGGAATTAATATCTTCCTTTGCATTAAAAATTCTAATGAGATTTTTTTTTCCCCACCGAATCAATCTGAATTAAACAGGTAATAATATTATTCTCGGGATATATCTTCGATCTATCATGTGAAAGGCGAGGACACTTCTTTCTCGTTTTATTTTTATCATCAATCTCGCGTACGTACAAACTGCGCAAAGCGATTTTATTTTTATCATTATTTTTTGTAATTTTATTTTCCGTTCCCATCGCCGTTGGCAATGCTATCGCCGGGAGGAGAGAAACGACAGATGTCCGTTATGACGAAATGGGGGAGAAAGCTCAGGAAAGCGACTGCGGGATTAAAACAAACTTCGTCGGGGATCCATCCGCCGTTCCGCGCTTGAAACGTCGCCGCGCATAGTACGCAAAACGGTTGCATCGTATATATAATGCGTATATATATATATATATATAAAACTATATCACTGACAGTGCACTCCGCATGCCATGCACGCTGCTCGCACACGCCCATGAGGCGTTATCTTTCCGGAGTTCGCGCGACAACGTGAACAACAACGCGAGCGAGACGCGCCTGAAAATTTTCGCGAGAAACTTTCACGAGGCAGTGCAGCTATCTCAGCTCGTTACGTTACGTTTCCGCAACCCGGGCAGGTTTGCGAAAACCGCTCATGCCTCTCTCCGTTTCTCTCTCACCTCTCTTTCTCCTTCTCTACTCTCTCTCCTTTATTTCACTTCCGCGATCTGTAATGTCGCCGACTTTAGCATAACCGCGGATTCACCGGAGTTTTGTTTGCTGTCGGATAACGTTTCTCGTCTGACAATAATAATCGTACGGCGTCACGCGAACTTAATATATTATACGTGCGATGAGAGAGAATCGCGTTGCAGCTAAGATAACGTATGATAAAACAAATACGCGAGGCAATTAACCGTACATACACGATTTTATTTGCACGGACTTTCGCGAAAAAACATACTTGCAGTATAATTTCTCATTCGAGTTACGAGAAATGAATGTTCTTCCGTCATTAAAAACTAAAAAACTTGAAGGACACAAAGTCTTTTATATTTATTGATATCTCTTTCTAATTATTTGATTGCTTAGGATTAGATTAATTTTCCTTCTCTCTAATTCTATTCTAATTACACATTTAATTCTTCTGTGCACTGAATATACACGGAATAATTAAAAAATTTACAATAACAAACCGGTGTCAAATAGCTTCCGCGAGTGTTTCAAACTCGCTGGTTGTTAAGCACATCGATAGGAGTTGTAGACAGTCTCAGTACAATTCAGAATACTATTAGAAGGCACGAGTACGTTAGAAACAATAATCGTTAAACTTCTACGTGGACTTGGCGGAATATTGCTATCCCGTCGTCTCAACCTGCAGGGTATTATCGGTACTTTCTGCATCTATCGATGCTAATGAAAAAGTTTTACGAGTCAGCAACTATGATGTAACCTATACATATATTGCTTACACTGTATTGTTCGATTTGTGTATATATATATATATGTATAACTCATAAAATAGAGAAAAAGAAATAGTTCGGTTTCAGTTTTTTTATTGAGATATTTATAAAATATCTGCTTTGCGATATCACGCAACAACCATTCCTACGTGGAATGATAAGTCCGAACAGTTTCGTTTTCTCATATTATTTTCAGTCGGAAAAATAATGCGGACATATTTTTTTAATGGATTATTGTTATTTATCAGTTACACATCATTTTACGTAAAAACATTTATTTCGCATTCTGTGACTCTGTTCAAAAAAACAGCGGTAGCAAAAAATAATATATACATATACAACTTATATATATGTATTATATACATACATATTCACCAAGTCATATTTTCGAGATAGGTACGTTTTTCAAACTACGGACATACGGTTGTTAAAAAAATATAAGTTTAGTTAAATCCGATTGAGTTGATTTGTGAATATAGTTTTTTTTTATTTAAAAAATTATTTTTTTTACTTAGCGCGATAAAAAAAAAAGGAATCGCAATCTCACTGTACGTGCAAAAATGACTTGATCCTGAAACGTCGATGTGATTTTGCGCGAGCGGAGCCGAGCGATTTTCAGCCTGCCTTATGAACTATAGCAATCGCGACTAAATTATGCCATTCGACATCTCGGAATGAAGAAAGAAGAAAAACGCGCGTTCTGAGCTCCATTCCCGCGATCGCAGATGCGAGATAACTTTTCTCCGCACTCGGTCGTATCTTCCGCGCTGATCCCGGCGACGAATGGGGTCATTCTCCAAGTTTTTCGAGTTCGACCAACGAGCTTGCACATCCAAAACGAAAGAGAAGAAGAGAGAGAGAGAGAGAGAGAGAGAGAGAGAGAGGGAAAAAAGAGAGAGAAGTCTCGAGAGTTTCACGGTGCTCTGCGCGAATTCGAGCCAACCGATAATTTTTTCACCCTCTTCGAAGTGTATACGGGCGCCTTCGATAATTGTTGCGGTTATCGAGAGGAGATGAACGGCTAATTTGAATAGACAAGCAAATTAATTGCCGCACCGGCTCTGATTTATGCTTCCGAATTATGCCTCGAGTCGTGACATATCGTCGATCTTGCCAACGTGGGGCTTTTTGTGCGGAAATTATGAAAGGACATCGCACACAATATCCAAGTCAGTGTTGCATGAATATCGAAGCGATTTCTTACGACAGTTTCAATACGCTTCTCTCCGCCAAGAGAGAGAGAGAGAGAGAAAGAGATTAAGCAAAAAGCGGGTATATCGTTGTTAAAATTAACTAGATGTGAATCTTCATTCTAGTGTACAATGTAGAAAGCAAAAACTATGTAGAATGCAAAAACTTGCAAAACTGATCGTGTGACAGAAGAAGAAATATACGAGCGCGTTATTGCGTACGTCCCGGCTGATCAATAGTTATTCAATTATAAAATTTCAAATCAACGGTGATGGCAAATATTTCCGAGCAAATTAATACGGCTTACGACGTGCGTGCGTCGCGATACGTTATATATATATACATATATATAAAAAAAAAAAAAAAAAAAAAAAAAAAAAGAGCAATCGAGATTACCTGCTATATTGAAAAATCCGGATATCCGTAACGACGTAGCGCAATGCGGAATATCCTCAAATCCGACAAATCCCAATTTCGTCCGTACCGTATGAGCGAATATTCCCAGACTCTCGAAATTCCAGGATCCAGTGGATTTTGTAAAACAACATTTCCGCCTCTAGGTGACAGCGTACACCGCTCATCATCGCATTACGCGATGTAACATTCGATCCGAGAACACGCAAGCATGTTTGAAAAGAGAGTAGGATTACCACTTCTGGCGTTTTTCACTTTAAAAAATGAATAAAATGGCCAGAACAGTTTAAGCTTTTAAAGGAAACATCCGTATAGCGCGCATATCTTTCCCGTACCGGTACACAAACATCATTCGTAAAAACAGCCGGTTGGTCTTTCTCTCTCTCTCTATCTCTCTCTCTCTCTGACCCTGGGTTTTTTCCTTGCACTCCGCTAAATTAATTTGCGCATAAACCATGGCTGAAATGCATAAGCCGCAAAACATTACGATTTATTCTTAAGAGAGATGTGCAGCCGCTTTAGCCACTAAGTCTTAATTTATTTGCCGAAAAATTTGTAGTTTTTACGAGTTGCTTTTCAAGGCAACTTGTTGTATAAGAGACGGAAACATTTTTGAACTGTTTTAAATAATCCACTTTTACGTTTATATATACACACACACACACATATATATATATATATACGTTATATGTATATTGTCATCAATTTCCTCTTCGAGCTAGGAAAAGCAATTTTTATCGCATTTAAAGATAAAAATCGAATACTATTGCAAGCAAAATCTGAAATCCGCGCGTGATTTGATCTTTCTTGAAAATTGAATCATATGATTTAAAGATTATTTTTTTGTTTCTCTCTTTCTCCTCTCTCTCTCTCTCTCTCTCTCTCTCTCTCTTTTTCCCTTTTTTTCTCAGAATTTAATTTTTTTTTCAAAATGTAACAGCGTTCTATCTCTAACTCGCAAGTGACACACGTCTAATACAAAGAGAATCCATAAATCAGTAGATCAGAGACTCAATTGTTCCTAATTGTTCCTGGTACACTGTACATGTATTGTAACGCACATGTAATGTATGCATCACTAGATTAATCAAGCAGCAAATCTGCGCGTATGTTTCCGGAGGTGAGTCCGGTTCGGGAAATTTCGAGTGATCAGATAGGCGAGTTACTATTGCGCTTGCAACCGTCAGACCGCAGAGGTAGTTAACGCGCGCGATATAAATTGCATAATCTAAGTGAAGGAAGCTGTGTCGGAACGAGAGGTGGAGGAAGACGCGGAGGAAACGTGACGCGGCAGACCGTTACAAGGCGAGAGAGCGAAATCTTATCATCGATATCCGCAGGGATTTCAAGTGCCAGGTAAACAGACTCGTATTTGAGATTTCCCATGCGAGGTTGACAGAAAGTGCGAGAGAGAGAGAGAGAGAGAGAGAGAGAGAGAGAGACAGAAGAGGTCAGTTTTGGAACCGGAGAGAAACGGAAACGAGCCGAGACTACGATGGCGAGTAGATATAAGGGAAGACGCCCGGAGGCGAAAGTGCGAAGGAGAAGGAAGACGAGGTAGGAAAAAGGGTGGAACGGCGAAGATCCTTGAGTGGCCCGTGCGTTTTCTCGTAGACAACGATTCGATACGAATAAAACTAACAGATCGTTTCTAACGGATCTCTTCATTGGACGAAACTTTTATCCGTGTTACGAATCGAGTCCTCGATTTGTCCCAGATCGGAGAATTGTGTTTGTTCCTTCGTTCTGTAATCTCCTTTTGTAGAATACGAGTTCTATCTTTTAACTCGTTTTGTTGCGCATTCAAACTGCACAATATTACGTAGCTTATTTCCGGTGTTGTCTTTGTACTCGTCATGTGTGCGCAAGCATGTGTGCGGAAGAAGAGAAAAAGAAATAACCTTTGCACATTCACTTATGCTAAAAGTATTATACATGTTGTCGCGCGCGCATTTCCATATTTTACATGAGGATTTCTAATGTGTTGGTTAATTTGTCGCGTACCCCGTACACAAGAAACTTTATATTATGTAGTAGTGATTTCTCCGGTGATTTGGACTTATGTCGGGATATTCAGCGAAATGCAAATGCGTCGCGTTGTCACACGGAATTGGAACATTGTCGCGGCCTTATATGATATATATATATATACATACATGTGTTCCGCGCCGCGGCTTGATGAATATTTCCGTCGTTAAACGTGTCATTCAGAAATGTTTGTGCGAAAAAAATACCGAAATAGAGCGCCACACGCTAAATGTCAACGGTCTTGAAATCTGCGGCGTAACAAAATTCGTTCAAAACTCGCTCTCATATTTTGTTCTCGCATCTCTGTCACGCGCTGTCCGAATCCTCGAAAGGAAAATTTCCTCGTGAAATATTCGCGCGCCACACACTGATGGCGAAAAAATTACGGTGTTAGTTAACCCCGACGAGTGCCCGCCGAGTTAATTTTCTCTGTATTTTTTCCCGAGCGACTCTCCCGGTTATGAATACGCTGTTTTTTTTTTCCGTTCGGAAATCGTCGAATTGACACTGATGTAATTTAATTAAACATAAACTCTTGTCATCGCACATATGTTAAAAAGATACGGGAGAGAAACATGGAACGCACAAAAAGGACAAGTGATAGAAGACTCCGGCAAAGAATCAAATATGCTCAGGCTCATTTGTCGCGCGAGCAACATCTCGCGCTATTGGCGCGTCCGAACTGGAGAAGGATTCGCAGAGTTGATCCAAGCATCAGGGTTTGTTCCCTAACAAACGCGTGAATAATTAGTAGATTCTTAGTATTTATAAGTATCTGCATAAAGAAACGTTTCTTTCTTTTCGGGAAATAATTTAAATGTATTTTTGAAAAAAAAAGTTACTGCTCTATATTTAAAAACTAAAGAAACGTCGGTTGAATATCAAAAATTGGTTAAGATATTTAGAATGGCAAATACACAAGATGAGATGGTTTCCGTAACATCAAATGATCGTTATATAAATGATAGAACATTCTTTTTTGTGGGAAAACGTTCAGTTGTGAAAACGATCGATGAAGCAGATGCTCGAGCGGTGCCGCGGCGTTTGCACGCGTTCAAAGGGTCTTTGTGCTTCCTTTTCCGGTTTCTTATATATCGACGTATATGTATATACATATGTACATATATATGTATATATATATGTATATATATGTATTTTCAGATGCGTCCCTTTGCAGTGTCGCGCGCGGCTCTGAGAAGTCGCGCATCTAAGCGCATCCGGGTTATGGCACTGCCAAAATTTGTAACTAAGAAATACGATGTTTCGTAAGTGCACACAAGTCTTCTCCTACTCGTCAAGTTATCGCGAGTTTTCTACAAAATTTATTATCGCGCAGAATGGCGCCTGTTCCCTATCCGTATATTCATCCGAAGACGCTCGCGGCCAAAAGCAGCAGACGTATCGTCGAACTGGCATTGCCCAAGAAAAGGTGTGCACGTTTATTTTCACTCGATACCAAAAACATAGTAAAAAATTAAGTTTCATAAAATCATTCTTGTGTACATTTTTGAATAATTTAATTACAAGTCAATAAGAACATATATAATCGCACACAGTTTTTAGAACTTTATACGTAAAACCAATTGCAAAATACAATTTTGTTTTTACAATTAACAAAATAAATATTTTACTGTTATAATTAATAAAAAGAATGATATATTAGTGATTTTGATACAACATCACTGTAGACGGAAATTCGATATGAGAGAAAATTGCTTATGGTAGCTATTTAAGACTTGGCCGATGATAGATGTACGGTAACTTAAAAGCGCTTTCTAAACGCCAGATGTTTAGTGGAAACGATGAAATTGGCAGCTACCAAAAACATGAAGGCAATCGTGAATGATCTGCTGGTGAAGGTTCGAAAGTCGCGATACCAGAGGTATCGCGTATTCTGCAACGCGCGTCAAGAACGAGAAGCCAGGAAAAAGTAAGCCGATACATTTCCCACCATGTTTTCTCATGTCACTTTTTCCCTGCGAGCGACACGCGCATCCCACAGACATACGAAATGTTCTCTCGAATTCGCACAAGTAACCGATTCCCGGAATGGTACAGCAAATTTGTGGTTAATTTCAAAACGAAAATTAGTATTAGATCACTGAACCATAATTTATTATTTTAAAAATTTTACCGTCAAATTGTTAGAAATTTTGAAACTAAATTTCGAAATTAAATAAAATCTGCATCTTAACTACGTCACAGAAAAAACTTTACAAAAATACTTTACGTGGAAACTTAGTTAAGTAATTAGCTTTTAATTTTCATAAAGCTGTAAAGAGAAGGTCTCAATAAGAATAACAAAAGAGAGTAAGCTTAAAACTTTTGAACGCATTAAATTCTTTATTTAATTAACGCACGACTGATTTAATACTGTTTTAAAAGTAATTATTAATAGAACACATTGTGAATTTTGAGACTGCGCACGCTCGAAGTTTATTGCAAACAGTTACTGTGTGATTTAGAAAGATATCAATGGTTTCCCACAATTTATACCGCAATAATATCCACCCGCAGATTATCAACAATTTTTTCCTTGCATTTGTGTGTACAAATTCTTTAACTTTCTAAACTTTGTTAATAACTAAATAAATAACTTAAATAAATTTGTGAAGTGAAGAAAATATTTCTTCATTTCAAAAAACTTCACAGGTTTTCATTTTAATTAAAAGAAGAGAGAGAGAAAATAAATAAGATTTCCGTTGCAATTAAAAAGTCACAAGCAGTAATTTATAATTTATACAAGATATTTTTTTATTTTGCAATTTTTTCACACGAATATTTTTTTTCCTCGAAATTGCTAGCTGTTTCCAAAATTCGTTCCAAATGGAAGTTGGCTCGTCATCATAATAAAACGTTAATTCCTAATTAACTTGTATTTTTTACAAAAATATTTCATTCTCTCTCGATTCACACAGAAGAAAACAAATGGCCAAATTACGAAAAGCTCTCGCAAAACCGGAAGACTGGCAAAGACATATGCGGGTTCTGGAAAGGCTCGCCGCACCGAAAATTGTCAAGAAACCCAAGAAGAAGCGTCGCGTAAGAAAGACATTATTCGTTCGCTCATAAACATTAATATTAATTCTCAACAAAATTGATGTTCGTTCTGTCGCGAGATTTTTCGCGACGATGCGTGCTTTGTTATTGCAGATAAGAAAAAAGAAATGGAGACCGATTAACTTGGAACGATTGGACTTGTTGGCGCAACCCAGAGTTTATAAAATGCCGATGATCAGAGATCCGCTTGTAATTGCAAAACAAACGCTCATGTACAAAATCACCCAACGTATTAAAAATCTCGCGACTCGAGAGAAACCATCGGAGATTCCGCTGCGAATACCAGGTGCCGTTTCGTTGGCCGCGTTGAAAGCTATAGGTAATACACAATTCGATCATTACTATTCACTCTATGCTGATCTACATGCCGATTTCTCGCTCGATATACCGCCCTCGAATTCGAATAATGCGACAACGCGTTTACGAGAGATTCTATCCACTAATACCATCACATGCTATTGAACTGCTGCTGTAACTTTGGTCTATATGGGGTGTCCCGGCGGACATCTTTTCTTCTCTACAAATTCTTCGGCAAACTTGGTAGTTTTATTCGTAACGAGCGTTCTCATAACGAATTATTGCAAGAGAAATTTCTCTCGTGCCGGCAGCACATCTTCTTAAAATTGTGAGCCTTGACTCGAGCCGCTTCATTTCTTATTAAAGTTAAATATAAATCACGAGTTTTTGTTTGTTTAAACAATTGTGTCAACTCAGTTAATACGCAACATATCGATGTTTTATACATTATATTTTCATATGTTTTTTTTTAATTATCTCATCCGTGAACCATAACACATGATATATAACCCGAATTGTCAAAATTGCGACACAAATAACCGAAAACCAGTCAGCGTCGCGGAAAAGCAGCAACATCGAGAGACAAAGAGTCGAAAGAAACGACCCTGATCCTTAACACACGCACGTTTTATTGTACGATCGTACGTTTATCGAGACTCGAATGTATAGGTAATTTCGGGACACCCCCTGAATAGCAAATATCTGATTTCGTCGACCTTTGGACACTTCGAGAAAGCCGACGGATTTCTCTGCGCTATCGTCCAAATAGCTTCTATACGAACACGGGAAATTACCCGGGAAGATATCACGTATCGCGAAATTAAGAGATAACACTCTTGATCCGCGTATTTTTACACGTGTAACGAGTGCGCGCCATTATTTGATATTCGTTTATCACTGCAGGCAGCAAATAGGCTCGAACAAATTGCAATTTTAACAATACCGAAAAGTGGAAAATAGTTTTTATTACGAAATTGTTCATGTGTGCACGTGGTTGAAAATTCGTGAATAAAAAAAAAAACATTTTCGCGAGAGTAATGGGATATCACACGCGCGCGCACACACACACTGTATAAATATTGCGCGATCGATATCGAATATTCCGCTATTAGTTTCAGAGTATCACTCTGAACGCGTGATATAATGCAGAATTCGCGTTATCTTTCCATTCAACCATAACTGCGAGGTAACGATTTTGTAGCATTTGATATAGACATAGAAGAGATAAACGGGACACGGTCTACACATTAAGCCCGCGGCACACGAAACGTGTTTTGTTGTCGATCTGCTTGCAATGGCACTGTGCTTGCTGTTGCCGCAGACTGTCTTGCCCACAGTGCTGTTCCGTAATGTTGCACCGCATATTATTAGCGATGCTTGTGTTAGTACAAACGATTACTTAACGTTTGCGCACAACGGATTAATTTTTTTAACGCTATCGCTTTCTGCTCGATTCCTTATAAACAATATGTAATATATTTAATATATATACAGGGTGTCCCGGAATGACTTTAACATCTCTCGTAGGCAGATAGAAGAAGTAAAACTGAGTCGAAAAGTCCTGAACCATTTTTTTCTATTATATATAATAAAGGAGTAATTATTGAATAAATCAAGCCAATCAGCGCCGATCTTTAGCCGCGCGGAGCGCTCACGCACACCAGGCGCGTGGTTCACTGACGTGCGTTCAGCTAAAGGTCGGCGCTGATTGGCTTGATATATTCAATAATTACTCCTTTATTACATATAATAAAAAAAAAATGGTTCAGGACTTTTCGACTCAGTTTTACTTCTTTTACCTGCCTACGAGAGATGTTAAAGTCATTCCGGGACACCCTGTATTTTTACACACGCACACATTTACACATTTATTATTTTTATTTTAGTATTTATTTTAGTATTTATTCTAACTGTTTGTAATCTCTTTATTTATTGTTTGTGTAAAATATTTTTTGACTATCGCCATATTAACGTTATTTAAACTTATTTCCCGTTTCGTTTTATTCCGGAAGATTTCACGTTGCACATACCTGTAAAACAACCTTTTCGTCAGTTATGTCAGAGGTTTTGCTACTGTACGGGCACCCCGACGCTCATTGGTCGGGCGCGTCTGATTAAACGTCGTCTTCTTCCACTATCGATTGACGGCCGACCGTGCGACAGTAAATTAATTTTCCTTTGAGATCCCTTCGTTGTGCCCACGCGGGACATGACAGGAATGTAAACAAACGAACGGGCTTAAACAATTGAGGGAGCAGATTGGATCGGATCTTATATGTATTCGAAGTAACAGAAACTTCCCGTCTGAATTAGATCGACCCATACCGTAGTTCGCTCTGCTCTTTGTGCGCTCTATGTGTCTAACTTTCCCCGTAACATATTTCTAATCTAAAAGGGCTCACCTCTTCAAGGGTTTCTCGCCATCGTCAGACATAGCCGGCGCGCCACGTCGCTGACGTGGAATTTAATTTCGTGCGCGAGACGCTGATACAAGTCCATCGAGCGTTTCGGACGATAATAGAAAGACGCATAAGACGGAAGCCAAAGCGCTTTAATTTTCGCGTATATATAATCGCGCGAGACGTGTTGTCAGCTTGCGCGCAATAGTTTTTCAGTTGAGAAATCCGTAAAAAATATGAAATGCAAGAGTGACAAAGAAACAGACAGACGGAAAACACGTTAAAAAATATTAAAATATTATCTCTTAACAAATGACGACTATCATTTATTAAACAATTAATTTTTAATAATAACTAATTTCTGATTTAAATACGATATTAGCTTTGTAAGTAAAAAAAAAAAAAACAATAAGTTTACAATTTTACGATTTTCTTTTTAAAAAGTTGTTTTCTCTCATTTTAGACAATATCTTTACTTTCGATAATTCCAATCCTTTAAACTTGATTCGGTGGAAAATTTATCGCGTCCATTACGGCTGATTAATGCGCGTTGGCGTAAACATATTACATATTTAGAAAATTAAACTGTATTGCCATTACACAATCACGTAGCGTAACTGGCAACCAATTAATCAAACAAATATCGTGCCCCTGCGGTTCACGCAAAATGAAACTCGAGCGAGATTATAGTTATCGTTAAAACCCGCACGAAACAGTTTGTTTCATAAATGCGATACAGTTAGTCTTGGTCCCTCGGCGTTGTAAGCTCGTTGATAAGAATAAACCGGTTCGCTGAGAAAACCGATGTTAATGGGCGGGATTGACCGTTCTCAGACTCACTCGGTGTAATGTTTAATGCCGCAGCTTCCGAGAGAATAATCGCCTTGGCGAAGCCCGCTCAACGTCCGGCGGGCTTAGAAACGGACCTCCGCGAAGATGCTTTTACTGTGTCACCAATGGCATTAAAGGCGAAGTGCTCGAGGCGTCTCAAAATTCTTGCAAGACCCAAGGTCTACCCTAAACCCGTTTTCAAGAGAATGAAAACCAGTTTCGTGAGACCGTGAGGCGGCACGAAGCGCGGGGCGAAGGTCCTTTCACGCGTATTCGAAACCGCATTAATTTACCTTTGTTCCTCGACGGCGCAAGACACGCAGATCGAATTACAACAAATTACCAAATGTCTCTTACGCAATTTCCGTGTAGATGCGAAATCTCGATTCTAAGTGAGAGATGACTCATTTGTGTTGTTTTCAAGTTTTCTCAGCGCAAATGTATACATGTGTATGTGTGTCACTTGTAATTGTGCAATAAATGCGTATACCCCTAATTGTTCGAAAAACATAATGGCGTTTTTGTACGAAACTCCACAACAATAATACGAATATATCGGCATAATATGAATACCTCTGCGCGTTTGTTAATTAATTCTAGTTGCAGAGATTGCATTGGATATTACCGGAGTATGATAACATTGTGCGCGAGCGCGCGAGAGAGAGACAGAGAGATAAAGAAAGAGAGAGATAATCGGGAAGCGTCTCGTATTAACACCCGCAATCGCATACTTTGATGCATTCATGAAACATATGTGCGTATATATATATATATATATATACGTATAACATATCCAGCGCGGCTGATATTTTGCAAACGGTGTGTTCCGCGCGCGTACCATCATCTATATACTCCACGAGCTACGTGCAATACATCAAAAAGCATACGACTCTGTTGTGTTGCATTATGAGCGGCAAAAGCGAGGGAAATATATACAACCGTGTCGACGTCGTAAATTGGGCCAGCCCGGCAATCCGCTCGCTCTCGAAACGGATTAGTTGTTTCGTAACGTTATAACGAATATTTCCTAGCTGTCGCGCGCGCGCAACTTACTTCGTAAAAGACATTCCGCGCGCCTCGCCATGATATCGCGCAAGAAAGACGAGTCGCGGTAAAAGCAAAAGCGCCGGACTTTAACGGTTCGGTATTTTCTTATTTGCGTCGAAGGAATGTGTGAGAAATACGATACACGTCCCCTTAACGCTCTGGTCTACTGATATTAAAGGGACGTTTAAACGCGACAAAGCGCGCCGTGGAAAAGCTCTCTTCGCGCTGTGTGCCTCGCATCAAAGATGAGCGTAATTTTCTTTTGTATAATGGATCGCGTAAATAAAACTGACAATACCCTTGGATGCTTTTACACCGCTCCTAGTGATATAGGCATTAACATTCGACATTGTAAAATTACTTAATTAAAGACACGGTCTCTACGTGCCTCTGCGTCCTGGTGAGAAATTAAAAAGAGTTACGTACGGTCTTTGAAATCGCAGTCCCAACATTTTTCTTCTCCGGTGTGCCTTTTTCTTAATTAACATCTTAGTTTCTGACTAACGGTAAATAACAATACTAATAATAAATAGCTATGTGTATGAAGAATAAATATATAATTTATATATAAAAATTTTAAAAATTGTGAGAAAACTCACAACTGTTGTCAGGATATATATGTCTTTAAATGTGTATATTTTTGCGTAGTTTATACAAATTCAAACTCAACCAGATTGTTCGTCTGTATATAACACCCGTTTACGATAAGCTACGCTGAATCCTGGAAACCTACTGGTTTGCATAACGTTATTGCATACGCACGCGTTGTTTCTCTGTCTGATATTTATTCCAGTTTATAGGAAACTACGTTCACATTCGATACACATGACACGTGTACAAGCGATTTCATAACGTGTGTACAGTGATCTAGCTGGTAATAAATTAATTAAGCGCCATTTACGCATCTAATTATTCACACAGAGAGTTGCTGTTACAACGTTAACAACTTTTTTAAATAATAACGCACCTTTTAATTAATTTAGTATTTTAATATATAGAGGGGTATTAAAATAAATATGCGTTTAAAGAATCAGGGATACCATTTGCAACTAAATTCAAATAAGTTATGTTCTCTATTTTTCATCGAAAAATCTGTCACCGAGCAATTTATTGCGATGAAAGAAAAATCGTTCGTATAAATTCTAATATATAACTTGGCCACTATGCGGCAAATTCGGTATATATATTCTCCCGAAAAGTACACACACACACACACACACACACATACGGTTTTCTTGACAGTCCTTTGATCACGTGAAAAGCGATTGATAACAAACTCTATCGCGAGCAAAGAGAATCAAAGGATCGAAAGGCCAGCTTTAATGCACAGACTCACGCTAAAAATTCTAACTTTGTCCGGAAGCAAATTTTTGTTTCAAAGGCCAACCGATATCACCACCATCTGTCCCTCTGTCCTCTTGGACCCTACATCTATTGCATCTATCTTTGCCGCGTGTTTGATCCGACGAAATCCGGATCGTGTCAATGGAGACAGCGAGACGGGAGTATGAAAAATGGAACTAAAGGGGTTAGAAAGCGATTCAAACGTCAGACGCGCGGTGTCGGCGGTCGAATTGTGACAAGATAGGAACTTTTACACACAGAAAACGGCGGTGGGAGGAAAAGAGGAAAAGCGCGCCCGAAAAGAGAAGAAGCTTGCGCAAATACACTCCGCCGGCAAGGGCCGGCGGATCGGAGCGTGCGAACGCTTGCGGGTCCCGAACGGAATATAAATGTAAACGGGCAGGAATATATACGCGGCCGATCCGCTCGCAATTCCATTCACGTCCTGACACTCCTACGCTTTGGCTGTCACCGTCGACCAGAATCGCGCGGTCCGCGTTTTGACCCCCTTTCCTTCTTGCTCCCTCCCCGCCCCGCCGTCATTCCGCAAAGCTGCATCCCTTTATCGGAGCGAGAGTGCGTTCGGGAAGCCGAAACTATGCACGGCAGCTATCCGTGGTCACCTAAACCAGTGTTTCTCAAATTAGGTTAAATAAGAAGAAAGGCAAAACGGTATATTGAGTTCGATCTAGTTCGGGAAATTCATTTGCGCTTGTGTTTGAGAAACTTTCAAGTTGAAACACAAAAAAAATTTTTTTGCCAATAATTTCCTCAAATTTTATTTATAGATGAGAGTAGGAAAATTGCATATATCGTGAGATACTGGTAAACGTCGACAAATATCAATTTAAATGTAAAAATTGATTTGTATAAATAAATTTATTATAATTGAACACAACCTGCATTTGTTTGTTATTTCGACATTTGCGTCGACTCGTTGAAATCTTATTTAAATTCCTGTAAAAATATTCTGAGAAAAGGATTGAAAATTACATTCTCCCGCCAGATGAAATTTGAGAAGCACTGAGCTAAATCGCTCGGATGACAAATACGACGTACGTTGTGAGGTCGGCATTTATGCACTCACCGAATATTTTTATAACCCAGTATTATATGTTTCGCTTGTTTCGTTTATCCGGTTTTCAAATCTTTTATTCAATTCACTGAATCATTACGACATAGTGTATGATAAATGTGTATGAGAGGTAAGTTGAGAGGTAAGTTCTCTCTCAGAAAACGGATCTCGATAAATTTACTCAACTGCAAGAAACTTTTACCTACATACGTAACATACCTACCTAAACTTAACTTTGGAATTTATATAAATTTAAATAGGAAGAGGATTTTGCCATCCGGAATTTACAATTTTGACGTGTCGCGTGGATCAAAACGGAGAAACGTGCAATCTCAAAATTTCAACGCGTTCACAAATAGATGAATTTTCTCAGAGTATTATTACAATAGATAGCGCGACGATGCTCAATTTATCACAATTTTATGTAAGGAAATAGAAGAATGCATTAATGTCTCCTTCTCGCGTAAGTAAGATCAAAGTGAAAATTTCCATATTTCTTCTTAATGCTAATCATAGAATTGAATTGCTTTCTTGTAGCTCGCAAAGAAAATACAAAAGGTAAAAAGAAGAATCGTTTGAATGTGTGCGTTTTATCACTACGTCTGTAATTGCGTTGCGAGAGGAGCGCAAAAATTCATTTTGAACGCTCCCCGAACGTTTCCCGAACGCATTATTATGTGTATTTACGACGCTCGCTGGGCCAATAAATTAAATTTCCACGTTAGAATCAATACAAGGATGATTAGTAGTCATGTGTAGTTATTGCGTGCATCGAGTTGGATGTGCCGAACTTTGTATAGTACGACCCAATAAGTTTCTCGGTTCAATTCGATTAATCGACCGATCAGCTTAATTTGTGTTCGCTTAAATATATTGAGTAGATTAGTCGTTCCCTATTCGAAAATAATTCTCTCGTCTAGTAGCACAACTTCTATAATTGCTCCGCAATAAATTTTTATTACTCATTCATTTTAAACTTGTCTTGTGTGTGTAAAGTAATTTTAAATTATTATTATTTGTTTGTAAGTACGACTCTTGTTTCAGTCAAATATCCTTCAAACGTCACACGAAACTAAATCATCTATGTGCGACATGGATTAGTTTTGGTGTCGTGCATTATTAATTCTGTGTAGGAATAATATTAGCAGGTAATATTTAAAGCGTTTGCGTCATTCGATCTCGTTAAGCTTTATCCGAATGACGAGAAATTAATCCCGGGCCCGAGTTAATACGTTTCGAAGTCAAGAGTTCAACATATAATTTTGCGACGGCGCTCAGTCGGGTTCGTTCGACTGGGTTTCGTGTCATTTGCGCTCGATCGCTACTTGAGCGACGCTCACTAAAACGCGCTGACGCGCTTTCGCGGTAAATTCGCATCCCGAAACGTACGACCCGAAACGATCGCGCGAATTGCGGTCGTTTGAGACTCTGCACAAATTTCGATTTCGGAGCTGTTAATGCCCGACGCGAAAACTAGGTGAGAGAGCGCAGCTCGAGAGCGGGAAGAGAGAAAGAGAGACCGGAGAAAGTACGACCGGGTAATTACATAAGTTACGTCTAGGGCGGCGAATGTAAGGGCGCTGCTTGTGACATCCGCTAGTTTTCCGGTTAAGCTGGAGAGGGATATTTACTCCATTTGAACCCTTCTTTTTGCGCTATCAAGGAAACCTTCTCTATCGCCGTCGTAGCAAAACGACTGAGAATACGAATGATAACTTGAGAAATTATTAATGTAATTAGAATGATACAGATTCTTAAAAAGCTTGTAAAAGTAATAAATTATTTCGGGACACGGATTTAAGAAAATGCGCGAAATCTGCAAAATTAATCTAATTAAAAACTGTCAATCCCTCTGTTTTTTTTTTTTTTTTTTTTTTTTAGGAAAGAGTTTCTAGTATTTTCTAATGTAAGATGAATGAAGAATATACTTCTTTTTGTACTGTCGAGCAGAGTTTCAAGTGTCACCTCAAGACGGCAGAAATAAATGAAATTTTTAATTCAAGAAGTTCACAACGCGCGACAAAAATAATCAGATTTAAAACTGACGTATATGTAATAATGATATTCTGAAAAAAAATAAAACTTTTTAATTTACAAATCGATTTAAAAGTTCGAAACTTTTATTGAAAGAAAAGTTTGATAAGAGAGAGAGAGAGAGAGAGAGAGAGAGAGAGAGAGAGAGAGAGAGAGAGAGAGAGAGAGAAAGAGAGAATATTATTTTTCATTTTAGACAAGGGTACCTAATATGTTTACAAGTGATTGATACGCGTATTCCGGGATTTTTTTCAAGTCAAGTTATAATTATACATCTGCTCGATTGTGGCACCGTTTCTATACGCAATCACATTGAAGTGATCGATATGCAGGTTTCACCGTCGGATTTCGCACCACCGACACGTCGCGCGATCGCAATTAATATGATAGGAGCGATAATGCGTCATTAATTGTTTCCGCACTTCATTAGGAACGTTCGATAAAATCACGCGCGCTTGTTACGGCTTTAATCGCCAGCAACGAGAGCGCACAACCGCCGTGCGGTGCTTTAAAACCGGATGTAAGGGAAACGCGAGACTTAGAGATTTAACGTGTCATTTTGAACCGAAAATATTACGCGCATACCTGTCTCTCCTGGCGAACGTGGCAGTTTTGCAAAATTACCTGATCAACTCTAATGACTTTAATACTTTTACGGAATTTCATACGTTACAGTAAAACTTTTAATTGAAGTCGTAGCCAAAGAAAATCCGATTACGCGCTGCGACGCGGCGGAAAAATTGGCCGTGCGCGAGCGTCGGAATATAAACGCGCCGATTAAATGACTGCGTGTTGACTGCTGATTACACTTATCGAGGTGAATTGGACTACCGGAGTAATTCGCGCACAAATTCGTGCAATTTTCATTGTCGACGTCGCATTATTCTCGGTGATGCGCTTTTTTAATTTGAGAATTTAGTTGCGCGCTCTCTCGTTCACACGCGCCGTGTGTGTACATTTACAGAAACAAGATGATACGAGCGCACGACCACGTCTGATGAAATTGCGTGCAGTGCTTTTAGAGGAATATCATAAAAATTTAGCTAAAACGCTAATTATCACGCGCTAATTATCTATTCAATCATATCTCGTTCTATTTTACAAAATCAACACGAGCTTAATTTCGCGGCAATAATAGTTCATGGATTTCACATACGTGTATCGTCAAATTACACATATACAAATTATATAGATCACGACAGAAAGAATATATTTAATAATGTAGCAAAAGCGAAACGAGATCGGTGATATTTCAACTGCTCTAAAAATTGCGAATCATTTTGGAAATTTACAAAGAACTATTGACAAATTGACAAATTATATACATGTGTAATAATTTGTCAGTATAATATATTAAATAATATTAATATGTGTTAAATAATATATTCACGTATCTCACACACAGAGCCGAGCAATAATTTTGTCCGATTTAATAGCGTGGCAGCGCTGTCGCGAGATCGTTATAACCGTCTGCCGTAACCTCTCGGCAAATCCGTTTGCCATCACCCCGAACGTGTCCATTCGCCGAGATATTGGCAGTCCCGGGCACCATTTCTCTTCTGATTGAGAGCCGTGCTTGTTGCAATTAAGCAGGAGAAATACTCGAAGGCTCGCCGAAGAGGAAGGAGGGCGATCGGTTATTGGCAATGCGCGCAAAGCACTAATACCAATATATATGTACATATATACATGAAACACATCACACATACACATACACACATTACACACACAGACACAAGCAACCGTCGACGATGCCGTCGACGATGCCGCTCTCTCGCTCGCTCGCATCGTCCGTTTTCAATTTGTCCCTCACGAAATACCGCCATTTATCTTTATTTTCCTTAAGCTAAGCCACAGACTTATCGTTATCGGCCGCGGCACGCAAGGCCGGTTTCCTCACAGAAACTCACCCCCGTGCCGTTACGCTGGGATTCAATCTCACGGAACAATCTCTTGACCCCCCGCTTGTGCGCTCTCTCTCTCTCTCTCTCTCTCTCTCTCTCTCTCGTCCGCCGTCCGCTATCATTTCCCGATCATTCTCGAACGAGGGGCAAACACACTTTTGGCGTTTCACGGTTGTCATGTCGTGACAGCCTCGCCCCTTCCTCCCACCGCTGAAGAGTCGCTTCCGTTGCTTTTAAGTCTCAACACTTGCTCCTTCCGCGTTCGGACGAAGTCCCGCGAAAAGATAGAATCCTAAAACGAAGAATAATCTACATTTTCAAACTAGATTACGTGCAATATTAAATATTTTTGCATCGTTGAATAAACAAAGATTTTGAACCAGTCTTGAGATAAATTTCTATTTCGGTTCCACGCAGCGAAAAAAATATTTTATGTAATACATACTTGTACAATGAGAAACACTTGATTTTTCACATTTATTGTTCGCGTTTTGCATATCTTTTATTCGAGTTTTCTATAGAGTTGGGAGATTTTTGCATAAATGATGATTAAGGTTCAAGAGTTAATATCACTTGATATTGGTAATATCATGATTTATTGCTTGTGCCTCTTATTCCAATGTTCCATTGTGTCTCGGACTTACTTGGGGGAGGTGGCTACAATAGGGAGTTGCATACTGCGGTTGATAATGGACGACGTGCGTTGAATACGTACTGCGGATTCGATAATTTGCATAACCCGGGACATATTACTCGTATGGATGGAAGTCGTATTTCTCCAATGTGAAACAAAAGGATTTGCAAACTTCATTAACGCAACGTCCACTCATCAGTGATAGTGTTTTCTTTATTATTCTTTTATACGAAAGGCGATGTATTTTTTATCCGAAATATAATTATTATAATGTGCAGTATGTGTATGTATTTTTTATGTAAAAGTTTTTATGTAAAATGATTATTATAATGTGTGGTATATATATGTATATAGTACTTGATGAAAAAGCACTTTCAAAGAAGAAAAAAAATCTAAACATCGCGCACTGAGATGATCACACATGTTTATATATATATATATTTTGTTTTTGCACTGCGCACACATACTGCATATATAATAATAACGAAACGTGACATGTTGTATTTATTCCCAAAAATTTACATTTCCAAGCTCGTGTTTTTCTTTGTTTTTTTTTTTTTTTTTTTATTCGTTCGGTCGTCGTCGTGGGAAAAAAAAGAAAAATTGTATACAAACTGATTCGCATCAATGATAGCAACGGTAATAATTAACGTAATGTAGCGTTTCGTAATTGTTTTCGGCAGCTGCTATTGTTGCATTGAAAATTTTCCTGATGAGCATTCGTTCGATCTGTGTATGAACTTTATAGTACGTACATACACGGCTGTGTAACTTTGCAAATAAACAAAGCACTAGCCGATCATTAATATCGAAATTAACGAAGTCGATGTATTACGCTGCTCGTTCGCGGAGATAGACTGTTCGATAGAACGTGCAAATTAAATTCACTAGCTATGAAAAAAAAAAAAAAACAAACGAAAAGTTTCGCGAACGCGCGCGAATTATTCTTGCCGTAAAACTTATCGTTAAATCGACGATAATACATATATCCAGCAAAATATCACGAGAGCAATTGATGCGCTCCTGACTTTAGCCAAGAGCTCGTAAAATTAACAGGAAAAGATATAAAAAGAGAGAGAAAAGAGAGGAAAATCTCGTCGAGTGTATCGCGCACAAATGAGAAAATTGCAGCAGACTGCAAGGTGCGGTAATAGAAGATAATAGATAATAATTTAATAGAAGGGCAAAGAGAGAGAGAGAAAGAAGGGAGAGAAGCTCAAACTTTCGCGCGCGTACAAATCGTTGCCTCCGGAGTTTTCGAGTATCCCTGCTTCAGAGGTGCTCGAAAAGAGTGAAGTGTTTGCGAAACGATCCTCGTGCCTCAATTCATCGGGTTTTTTATCTTCTACGGCAATGCTTCGCCTCGCGAGCGGAAATGGTTGCAGCGAGCGCGTAGCTTTTTTCAGTAACGGATTCGCGATAAAATGGGATGTTAATTACCTCACGTTTCTCCGTCCCATATCTCCCCTTCCTTCTCTCGCGTCGCGTTTTAGAGATTTTTTCAGCCGGTTCTGTTGTGGATTAAATACCACGTCGACGTCGCTGCTGGAAGGATTTTCCTTTTAATCTTGGTGACGCGCTCACATGCTGCGAAAATGTGCGACACGTGTTGCAAAAATGAACCAATGGCGTTTTGTTTCAAAGGGGATTTATTAACCTCTATTTTTAGAGCAAAAAAAAAGCGACAGTCCACCAACTGAACAACCATGTACCACGCATATCGGCTTTTTTATTCGCCTGCACATAGAGTCAATCTATTTTTTTTCTATACGCAATGAAATACTTTTCAAAATAATCGTAGCCATAACCATCGAATTTTTATTTTATTCTATTTATTTATTTATTTATTTTTTTTTTGTCGAATTTTGTATCCACAAACAAAAATAGTACTTGCAAAAATTTGATAACGCAATATTTCCAATTAATCTGAATCATAAATTACAAATTTACTTTAACATTGCGTAAAACATGTAATTATAATTATTGTATTTACGGATTTATAATTCAATTATATTGAACAAAATAAGAGGTAAACAATGATATGGTAATTTTAAATCACAAATATATTTGATGATATGTCGATACTTCATTAATGAAACTTTGTTCAATACAATTTCATTTTTCTTGTCAATGTTACACGAAACATTTCCTTTAGCGTAAAGCTCATTCGAAACATGTAAATCTCAATTGGCAAAATTAGTATTTGTATGCTGCAAGAAAGAAATTAAATTATTCTAATTAATTAGTCGCTAATGCGCTCATCCTGACGCGCACCTATTTATTAGTCGCGAAATTTTCTGCACGCGGACAAAAGAATGAATAATCTCTCTGCGTCGCACATTTGTGCAACAAAATACATACAACAAAATACGATAAAATGCGACAAAATACTGCGCATTTGTTTTGTTCCGAGAATTAAATTGTCTGTTTGCTTAAAACTATATATTTGTTTGTTTTTAAACTATATTCACACTTGCATTAAATCTCAACTATGCGAGTACGATATTGTACTGTCGTCATATACACACACGTAGACGAGACGAGAAAGAAATACGAGAGATTCAGATTCCGAAATCTGACAAGGACAAATAGCCGCTTTCGCACGATGTAATGCGGCATTGCAGCGGCAGGTTGGCACACATAAACAGGGAACGATCGTCAGCTAACGTATCGTTTCTGGAACTCGCGTTATTTTTCGCAAATCAAATTCATTCCTTGTCATGTTTCGCCGTGCGCGTTCGCCAACGAACATCTATATCGTGCGCACACGATAATTTTTATCCCGCGGCTGTGAAAACAATTTGTCGCGTGTCGCCACACACGACGTTTTAGATTTGCACGAAAATCCAGGCGGTGTCACGCGACAAACGCTCATTTGTGAATTCAACGCGAATTTACGAGTGACGATATCCATTCGCCGGCCGCGCCGTTTCCGTATACGTACAAACATCCAAGGTGCGTGTACTCGACGTAAAAGTTTGGAATATATTTCGTTCACGGTTCGAATTATCGCAGCGTTTCGGCAAATGGAAAAATATTTGCTACGAGAGCAGTCGCCATATTAGCCGTGAATTTACGAGTTGCGATAAATAGCAATAAATACTCGGCGATACGTTACATCATAAAATATCAGACGTTCCATTTCCGTTCCATTTTGTGAGGAAAGAAAAGTAAAACATGGAAATTTTTAAAGTGCATTTAAAAACAGTGACATTTTTATCGTACAATCAATAATGTAACAATGGTGCACTTCCAAGTGATTTTTGAGTTTTAGTTCATTGTTTTATAATCGTATACAATATATTATTTCGTATTTAACGGCACTATTTGTGACAATTTGAGAAAAGATGAGATATCATACGAAGACGAAATAACGTAATTTTACTTACGTATACGTCTGTCAAACATTAGTTTATTAGATAAAGCGCGGAGCGACGCGTCATGCGTGTAAACCGTCCTCCCTACCGTCAGAAGAAGATCTTCTTGATTTCTCTTGACAGTAGGTATGTGCTTACGTAGGTGGATTTTGAGAATGAGACGTCACGACGGCGCGGAGGCGGTAGATCGTGCGTGTGTCCCGAACGTGACTTAACAGTCGCGACGCGACGATATTAGGTATGTGCTCTCCTTGCCAACTTCTCATATGGGACACCGTATAAGATCGAAGCCGGGACATGGTCCCCATTATGTCATGTGAAATTATGTGTCAGCGCACACGCGCGCGATGTTACGTGATGTGACGATAATGCGTCTCACCGTTCCCTTTCTATCGCCCGCTGCACAATCAGTCTCAGTACAGTACAGAGTGCACGATATCGGTCAGAAGAAGTAGTTCTGCTCCGGCCTTTTACTACCACGTGCTGTTTTTTGTTTTTTTGTTTTCTTTTTTTTTTTTTGGAAGGCCGCCGGCGGAAGAGAACGGCGCGCGTAATAGGAGACAGCTGGAGTAGAACTACTTTTCCTGACCGCGTACTACGATATGATGCACTTTAGTGAAGATGATACGAACATTTCACCGTATTATAAAAACTACGCTAGCTCGGTGAAAATAAAAGGTGAAATTAAGAAGGATGTTTTATTTGATTGTTTATTACTTAAATTTCTAGAAACATAACATTATATCTTATTTAGTATGCATTTGGGCAATCTCTAGGCACACAGCGTAATATTCGTGCTTTAGAAAAAAGATCTCATTCTTTCTCTTTGTTGTACTGTTCAGATCTTTCAGATGTGGTCCAGCAGAGTTTTGGAATAATATCTCGATAAACATTCGCAATGTTCCTTACTACATCTTTAGAAGAAGATTGTATGAATCGCTCTTCTTGGCGTTCGATAATTAATCACTTTTACTTTAGTTGTTATTTTTTTTTTTTTTTATTTTTTTTTTTCTCAATATTATTATTCATTTTTTTTATATTCAATTGTACATATTTATTCTTAACATTTTCTTAACTTTTTCTTTCATTTATTATTTTTATCATTTTTTCTTACTTTGATCAATGTTTTTGTTGTGCTTGAAGGAATTTCCCCAGAGCGCCTAACACATAAAGCGCTATATCTCATCTTATCTTACCTTACAAAAGCGGAGTTTATGAACTGCGTAAGTAGCGTATATGCGGCACAACGTCGGTAGAGATCTTTCCTGGCGTTATAAATCAAGTTACACGTGGTCGCATAAACAGACGCTGGTAATGCAAAACCGATAAAACACGCCAGCTGACTGCAACTTCACGGAAGCGCGCAAGAGAAAGCTGTGAACTTTGATCAGAAATTTATAGAATATAACAGTAATTAATTATCCGTTGATTAAATCCGTCAAAAAAAGAAACGGATGAGCGTTTGAGAAAAATTCACGAATTTAAGTATCGCGCGAATGTGCGAGTTTATGTGAATAAACGGCGTGAGGCATCCGCCATCGTTCTTGCTCTTCTGTTACACTTTACGGAGACGCGCCAGAGTTATTGTTAATTATATCACAGCGCGAAATCAACGTTCAAAAGATGTGGCTCGTTTTCTATCGCGTACTTGACATAATAATGCAGCGTGGAGAGCCATCAGCTTGTGGCGACGTGGAAACACGACGTCGTGTTCTTGATACTTGTGCCAGCAACATACCAGGTGCTTGCTAACAAACACTTTCGCGTTACGTTAAGGCAAAGTTATCTTTTGTGCATACCACAAGTGTTGTGTGCGAAACATATCGCGAAAAATCGATAGATGTTACAATTTTGCATTATAAATTACAATATGTGTTTTCTCTCAAATTTCGGATACATTGGATTATTAAATCTCAATATCACACATGTGCCGAACGTAAAACGTTCGTGTACCAAAGATCAAGAGATCAATCTGTTTATTATTAATCAGCAATAATGTAGGGCAAGAATTTTAATTGGATGAATTGCTTATTCTTGGTCTTTTATAAATATTGTATTAATTTTATGCAAAAGTGTGTAAAATAAACAAATCATCGAAAATAATAATTTTATTCACAGTCTCTCTCTTTTCGTCACATAGCGCTTTTAACGATGAAAATCTAATTATAACTTTGAAAACGGGATCTCTCAACACATGATGGAGAGAAAGAGTTGTTAAAATAAACAATCGGATTTACTATTGTATTTAATTGTATTGTTTATTTTATATATTTACAGTGTCATTCTTTCTATAAAATATAATTTTACAAATGTTCCCTACAGAAATCCTACAATCTCTCTTTACTTACAACTTTGACTAAATTTATAACAGACGAGTCTAAGAAAAAAAAACATGTTGACACAATGTTTTGTCCATTTTGAAGTTTGTTGCTAAGAAGTATCTATTATCACCGCCACGTTCTCGTAATGCAAAACCGATAAAGCGCCAGCTGACTGCAACTTCACGAAAGCACGTGAGCGAGAGCTCACTATGAACTTTGATCAGAGATTTACAGAGTATAAAGTTAATTAATTATCCGTCAATTGAATCCCGTTTTGAAAAGAGTTTTCGAGGAATGTTTACGAATTTAATTTATTGCGTGATTATGCGAGTTTATGAATCAATCAATAGTTGTATTGATAATGTTACAGAGAGCGCAATACATTTTATTGATCGTAAGATTTGGTTTATTGTTTATATGCAAAGCTTTTATGTAGAAGATTGCTACGTTATTATGTAGAAAATACCGATCGCTGTTTTATGTGTATGTAAATATTAACAATATATAAACATTTTCAAAAGCGTCGCTCAATATATGGCGTGAAAATATTCGTCATCGTTCTTGCTCTTCTATTATACCTCACGGAAACGCATTAGAGCTGTCGTAATTACTTATATGTGGACAGCGCAAAGTCAACGTTTAAAAGATGCGACTCGCGTTTTCCATCGCGTACTTGACATAATAACGCGTAGAGTAGAGAACCGTCAGTTTGTAGCGACGTGGAAGCACAACGTGTTTTTGATATTCGTACCAGCGACGTACCAGGTGCTTGTAACGAACACTTTCGCATTACGTTACGGCAAAGTTATCTTTTGTATATATCAGATGTGTGGAGCGCGCGAGTCATATCGCGGAAAATCGATAGATGTTACAATCTTACATTATATATCCAACAACGTGTTCTCTCTTTCATATTTTAGGTACATTAGTTAATTAAATTTTAACATTGTGTACAGAGTGTGTGTAACTATATGTATATTTAAAAGTAACTCGGAAAATTTTGCTCGGTTCTTCGTTGGTTTTGCTTCCCGTGTAGTTTTGTACATTTTATATTAGTATGAAAATCAAGTAATGAATCTGGATACCCAACCCTCGGCTAATCCCAAGAAAGAAAGTTGGGGAAGACGCCAATATAAATAGGGAGATATAATCCCTCTATCTCTTCTCCGTGACTACGCAGATTAATTGTATCGCAAATAAAATATCATGATTTTGAATTAAACACATCCATAACCAACATGTTATAATGAAACAATGAATTTTTTTATTTTTTTGAAACTCTTGTAGCAAATCTTATACAAAAAAAAATTTGATTATTATCGGCAGCAATCTGGAAAAAGAATATTTTAATGAAATGAATTGCCTGTTTTGAGTTACTTTTATAAATATTATGCTGTAATTTTTTATGTGAAAAAAGAACAAAATATCAAAGGTTGTATGTAAAATAAATGTCAAAAAAAAAACCGTTCTCTTCAAAAGTTGTATAGATTTAAATTGCATGGACTAACTTTTAAGTGCACTTATACCTACTATTTAATTAAAAACAGTTACGCAATTATATGCAGTCTGAAAGCGAACTTCGGCAAAAGCATTATATCAATTCAGTGTTCTTTGAAATATGATTTGGACTGCATATCGCGTGTTCTCGGGTATTAACAAAAAAAAATCACTGTGATGTAACATTTTATGACGGTAGATGACGACAGTTGAAATTCGCTTCGTTAGAAGTTGTGCAAAATAAACGAATCATCGAAAACATATAATTCGATTTACAATCTTTATCTCTTTTTCTCTCTATCTCTCTCTCTCTCTTTTCTTCACAATCCACAAATCGCTGTAGAGGAAAATCTAATTACAACTTCGAAGACGAGATCTCTCAACATGGTGGAGAGGAAAAGTTGTTAAAATAAACAAGTCTGATCTGGCTGTTGCATACATTTAATTGTATATATGTATACACGTAGTTATTTTCTCTATAATTTTACAAATGTGAGAATTTTCCCGCAGGACTCTTATAATCTCTTTACAACAAGCTCGACTAAATTTACAACAGACCGAGGTCAAGAAAAAAACATGTTTTGTCCATTTTGAAGTTTGTTGCTAAAAAGTATTTATTGTCAACGCCGCGTTTTTTTCATAAAGACTGATTAAACGCGGAAACAAGACAAGAACTAGACGACGCACTGTTGTGGAAACGCAAGTAAGGCGTTTTCGAAATTTAACGATTTGTTTTACGATGCTTCTTATAAGTGTTTCGGTCCTGTCTCGGTTTTCCATTCACCACCGTCAGCGCGCCAACTATCTCGCGATGTGTCACGTGGCAGGACGCTGAAATTACGCCATTAATTTAACGAGAGAGAACCGCCCCACATTTTCTCGGTAATTCCAGTTCTCCGCTATCGCGGAGGACATGTGGGAAAGCTGCATGTACTCCGGAAGTTTTGAGGCCCGAGGGTCTCCGCACAGAACAACCTCCTGTACTTCAATGTGCATATTCGATATTTTCGATCAAATAAATTGTATTATTTTACCTCACACTCCGATGAACACGCTAAATAATGAATTAAATAACGTTGTTAACAGCACCGCAAAAAGCACAAAAGCTTTTGCGTCATAAATATTTTTCTACCTGCGGGCTACCGGATGCAAATTTCGGTTGCCAATCTCTCGAGAAGCGTATATTTTATTTTGTATTTTGATCGATGTACATATACATTACGAAGAAATAATACTGATATTTTGGCAATAATAATACTAATAATAATCATATCGACAATAACAACAATTGCGACAAATAATAATAACATAACAATAGTATTCTCGTGAAAATTGTGATTTGTGTGACTTAATCTGACAAATGTTTGCAGAATCATGTTATCGATCGCGAAATAAACAAAATTCGAGTTACCGCACAATTTGCATAAACGTTCGCCGATATAAATGCCGCAACTTGTTTCATCTTCTAGTTTTTAATTTAATACATGGTTACATTGATCTATTTTTCTTCTTAACTTTTGCGTAATGATGCTGAAAGTGTACGATCGACTGAACCGCTGCCGCGCGTCGCTTCTGCGTTTGACAACGTCATGAGCCGGACATAACAGCGGCCGATCGATAACATCCGCGTCCAATCAAGGAATCAATTGAGGTTCTTCTTTGAGTATTTTATTATTATAATTTTAATTAGTCCGGAGAGAGAGTTTGCGATATACACCATTAACACCGCTCCGTTTTTTCTCTTCGTCTTATATATATATATATATTTTTTTTTTTTTTTTAATCGTGAGCGCGAACGTTATTCGCGCAGAAAAATCTTCTTTCTGAATTTTCTTTCGCCGCGCAAAAAGAACTTAATGCATTTTTATTTCTTATATTCTTCCTTTATCTCTTCCGCGCGCGCGAGTTCAAAAACATTAAAATTACTTTCATTGCGCGATCACGAATTCACGAATACAACCGGCGTCGAAGACACGTCCCTCTCCGAGGACGAGCACATGCCAATGTTCATAAAAATGTTCACGATGTCTCCGAAACTTTAAACCACCGTTTATTATTCCGACGAAAGATAGACGAGCCGACCGAAAGTTTCTTGATAAATCATCACAAGTACCTCGAAGAAAGGAGAGAAGCGAAGATAAAAAAGACGAAGCCGCGAAAGCAATAAATATTAATAGCGGATGGTTACTGCATAATCAATCGGAACTTTTTCCAGTTATTTCGCCGGTTTGAAACAATCTCGCTGAGTAGATATACCGGACACTTAGATATACAGGATGTTCCACATTGTCTGAGTTTTTTTTCACGCACGGATCAACTTGAATTAGAGATAGATATACTTTTTTTTTTGAGGGAGAAAAAAAAACGTTTTTTTAAACGATAACTTTGGATTACGCAAGCAAATTGAAAAATGTAAGAAATGTCGCGAATTATTTAAACATGTTATTTCTTATTTCAAACACGTTTGTAATTTAAGTGTGTGTAATTCACTGATTTATGAGATTTTACAAACGCGCGCGTGTACAATGAAGTATGAAAGTTCGATGATGTTATGAAAAAGAAAAATCAGAAGAGATATAAAATTTTTGTTTTATTGCCGAGAAGTCTGAGCTAATCAAACAGTTTGTAAAAGAAGACCTGGGTGAGTCTGGAACATTCTGTACGCTGAGCTT
Organism: Pseudomyrmex gracilis; assembly: GCF_002006095.1. NCBI lineage: Eukaryota > Metazoa > Arthropoda > Insecta > Hymenoptera > Formicidae > Pseudomyrmex > Pseudomyrmex gracilis. The sequence goes on from NW_018020763.1 coordinate 131,163, forward strand.
CGTGTAAGAAGTGAGTTATACCGAGAAACCTTTTTAAATCTCCCTTTGTTCATTCTTGTTTCAAAAAAAGAAACAATTACCGGACTTTTTTAAACACCCCCGAGCTGACACGATCTACGGGTCATCGTTTGTGCTTGAAAAAACGTAATTGTCAATTGAACTGTAAAAAAAAAAATATTTTCCCTTTTGTTCGCGAATAAAACAAAAACGACTTCGTACGTGGTCATTACATTCGCGGTAAACTAATTTGTTTTCGCATTAGCGTCGTCGCTGATGCGATTACCTAAATGTCCAATTTAGCGATAATCACTATTATGCTTCCCGTTATTAAAATCAAGTTTGCAAGTATGAATAGCCTCTCGAAGCGCCTTAATCGTATATTTATACGGAACTGCGACAATTATTTATACTCGTTGGGAGAAACGGAAAAGCATCACGCGATAATAATTTCACACATTTTGGCTGTTAAAGTAATAATAGTCGCGTGACAATAACGAAGAGAATAAAGTGTAATTTTATAAATCATTGTTACTTCGTACGGCGTTGAAATTATAATGTTTCAAAATGTTGTATCTCCATTAGTTCGCGCTAATATTTTCCGCCACATTTAATATTGCTGCTGGTGTGTCGTGTAATTTCTTTTATACACTTTCATAAATTTTCCGCGCGATTTACACCGATCGTTCACGCCAATAACTTTAACGAGTCGCGGCATTATCGTCCACGATTTTCGCGTGCCGATGTATTTAAAATCTGTTATAATCGAAATAACTCCACCAATATACTAATATATATATCGGTTCCACGACAATAAATCCCACAATAATAAATATGTATAAGCGTTAGGTTATTAATGTGTAATTCGATATTACAAAATAATGAGCGAGTAATGCAAATATATGTATACTTTGCGAATTGTTTTATCTCATTCAGTCATAATATAAAGCAAACACGCAGCACCACGCGTATATATGATTGTTTTCGAACACGTAATATGAGTAATTATCGTGCTCCGCATCCCAGAGACACTGGAAGGCCGCGTATATACTTTGCTGGAAGCGTTGGACTACGTACACCTGCGTCACCAGTTTGCATCTATAATCGCGCACAAACACAATCATATTTCACTCCATGCAGAAGTGAGAATTAGGTAGAAGATCGAAGCATTTTGTTATAGTTACGATCCGAGATGATGCATGGGAGTTTATAAAATATACGTATATATATATATATGTATATATATATATATAGAGAGAGAGAGAGAGAGAGAGAGAGAGAGAACGAGGAAGGCACAATGTTTTTAGAAAAGATTAAAGAGGAAGCGTCAAAGATAAAAAATGACGCAATTGAAAGTAAATTGAAGTAACTAATTAATTGGCAATTACCTGTCGTAATCTTTCTTGTTGACAGCCTCGAGTACATCGGCGGCAATATCTTTGCATAATTTAGACGCCTGTTTCGGCTGATACGACACGACCGACGATAATTTGGTCTCCATCACGTCATGGATAAGCTTGTCGACCGTTCTCGGGGAAAAAACTTTAAATGGCTCTAAGCGATAGGTGTTCTGATATCTCGGGATCTAGACCGATGACAAGAGGTATTATAGAGCAACGGAGATGAAACTTAACGGATGATAACTTGGCGAATAGTTTAATGGCGATGAAGTAAGCGCGGAAAGCCATTATGCTTGCTATGAGTTATACATCGTGATCGCGGGCTCTCAACGCCAAAATCATCCGTCGAAAAAGAAATATATATATATATATATATCATCACAATAAATTTTTCGGTTTTCGAACAAAATGTTACCCCCGGAGAAAAATTTCAGGCCCGGACGAGAGATCAGAATTTCAGAGGGACAGAGTAAGAAAGAGAGAAAGCGAGAGAAGACCCTCGCGCGAAAATTATGACGCGAAATTTTTATCTACACTCTAATTTTTTACCGGAAATCTCATTTCAGGAGTGAGCGGAGCGATTCTCCAAGCGCATCGAGATTCACCTGTATTAAAACTTGTTCATTTTCCGCGCTCACTCAATTTATTTGCGTCCATCCAATTTATTCCACCGCGCTGTGCGATGCAGAGGGGGGAGGGGGAGGGAAAGCGTACCTTAAGTCGATCCCCGCGTCTGTGAAAGAATAAGCCAGTCCCATTGAAACCAATCATGGAGAGCTTCGACAGCGTTTTTCTCTTGGTCTGGTTCTGTGTGTCCGGAAATAAGAAACATCGTCCTATTTTAGATTTCTCAGAGATACTCTTCCGCGTGCAACACGCTTGATATAAAACTCGGTGAGAGAAAATAAAAACGACGTAACTCAATGTATAGCAAAAAAAAAGCGGGTTTTTCGCTTATAAATTTCTTCTGCCTGATTTGAATATTTATAACGTCACTTTTAACGTAGAATATTAATAAAACAATAAGAAATATTGCGTTATATAGGATGAGAGAGAGCAAGGGAAGTGAAAAAAAAAAACGGAGATGAAACACAGATACACGTCAATAAATATTATTTTTGCCATCCACCTTTTTTCCGATTTCCTTTGAATCCACGAGAGCGCTTATTAGCGCTTTTATTACACAAATGTTTTTTTTTCTCTCTCTTTTTCACAGAGAAATTATGACATTTGTGAAAATAATTAACCTAACATACTCAATTACGTGTACAAACGCGATTCATAACACGTTTGTACACGGGATTACCTCTATGCTATCTGTCAGCGCTTTGCCGTTGAATCGCAGACGCGATAATTTCTTTGCCACCACATCCCACATATCTTGTTTATTCTGGGATTTACTCATTTTAAGTAGCCTGCAGTGACAAGTGACGTGAACGAATTATTCTCGGGAGAGGAGAAGCTGCTGCAAACGGCGGCGCGCGGAACAAAGGACGCTCATCAAAAGAATTTCAGCTACGTCGCTGAAAGGAGGAAATTATTGCAATCTCCGTCCGAAGTTCGCGAGCAATTTCAGCAAATAATTACGCGCTACGCCACGATAAACCGTTTTCTCCTACAGAAACGTCCGCACGCATTCTATGTTCAAATGGGATTGCGATGAATTTCTTTCAATGTCTTTTTCTCGAACGGATATAATAGCTCAAGTCTTTCAACTTTTATTTCTCTCTCGGCTGATGTTTTTACAAATTCTTTTGACAAAAATTACTATTATTGTGTATCTTAATTTCCGAGACAATGTATTTTTCTTTTTTTTTTTTTTTTTCTTACGTGCCATGACCGAAACATGTATAAGTTCTGCCGAGTGGGTCTCACTCACCATATATCTCGCGAAACTTTGAACCCGTCCGATTATCTCAAGATACATCCCGATAAAAGTATCGAGATCGATATCGAGTTCGGTATCGTGGGAATCGACACGGTTTGTCAATTGCAGATGATCCCGCGCCACAAACGAACCGCGTTTATCCCACGCTGTTGCAAACACCGCGATCGATATATAAGAGGGAGTTACGCCTTCGAGCTTGCTAAGCTTGGTACAATAGAACGTTAAGCACTTCCTTTGACAAACCAGGAAAATTTACCTATATAACTGTTCTTAGCGGTGAAAACACAATCCGTTAAAAATTTATTCAATAATCGCTCGCACTTCCTCTCTATTTATCTCGGTAATTTCGGAGATAATACCGTTTTGTATATGCTGAGTTTACAGTAATATATCAGAAAGAAAATAAATTTCCACAAAAAAATTCAATCTGTTTTATTGCATAAAACTAGCAAATAATAAAAAGCTGTAATAATAAGCTGGACGTGAAACAATGGTTTTATCGTAATAGTTTTATTATTATTATGACTAACTTGATAGGTACATTATATAACCTCGAGTTTTTTGCTACAGTCGTCATGTAAAACTGAAATGACATTTTGTCTAACAATAAAATATAAGAGCAGAGAGTTGTAATATAAAAATCTGTTTCAAGGTAATTATTGTTTCACATTCGGTGCTTTATTTTATAACGTCGTAACAGTTATAGTTAACTATAATTTTCTCTCGACTTTTCACCGCGCGCACATCTATGCTGCCGCTCGTCGCATATGGAGCGCGCGCAATAAAATCACGTTAAAATCGTTCCGCTTTCATTCAGCAATCCCTATCGTCGCAAAAAAAAAAAAAAGAGTCGGAAGTTCTCTTTTTGCCGAAGTTAATAAAAGTGCAAGATTGGATAAACAATCGACAGAATTTCCTGAACGATCAGCAGTTACGCGGCTAACTTTCACGAACGTGTCGCCAGAAACTCGTTTGCTAAGTCGATAAAACTCTGGCGTACAAGTATCTAATGCGGCAGGTTTAGTTTCTTAGATGCTTTCCCCCCGACCTAAAACTTTCCTCTTCCGTTCCTCTCCTCTTCTCCTATTTGATTTATACGAGAAGTGATATCGCTATTCGATCGATTTCCCAAAAACGATCGATGCCAATAAAAAGATGTGCGGGTAGAAAAGTACGAGATCATTAAATGCACGATGTTGCGCAGGTCGAAAAATATTTTAGAGAGATACGTTAATCTAGGAAAAATTTTTCTTTCATTTTTCTGTAAAACGCCGTATAAAAATTAGTTTTTGTACATTATAATAAATTATTATTTTGTGTACTAATGTTTGTGTGACTTATTTATGTAAATTTTTATATAAATAATTTGTAATATGTGTTATTATTAAATAGTATTTATTCATAATGTTCCAATCTTCTCGATGCAATTTTTCCGAACTAATTTATTGTATCTATTATTATCGGCAACGATACAGGATTATTTCGTGAAGCAGTGCGGAGTATACATTGTAAGCCGGACGTGTGCGGAGAGAAAATTCGTCGTGGAATTTTCTTTTCCGCTTTCTAAAAATGTGTCTTATATCCGTCCTCATTCTATTCTTTTCTATCGCACAGCTCATGCGGATATGCCATTCGTCCTTCCCCGCTTATAACGGTTGGAGAGTACACGCGAAACTCCTCAATAAAGGCTGCATTTGCGTGTATAGTGCATTCCTCGAATAACTTAACTTGCTCCGCGTGGTTTATGCGATTCACGTCCTTACAGTGGCCGGATCGCGGCCCTCTCCGATCGAACAACATTGTTATATTGATTAAACGATTTCACGATTTTACATTTTGGCGACTTTTAATATCGAAGACGTTATGTTTATTTTGCAGTTTTCGTGATATTTTTTGATATTTCACACGCAGTATTTTTGAAAGTCGGGCTCGGTAATAAATATTATATCAGCGGTCCGGAACGGAGGATGGATAGAGTAGAGGGTCACACAATACCAATTACGAAGCTCGCGAGAAACGAGTTTTTCGCGGCTTTCGCAGAAGCGCCGCACGCCAGGATTTTCGCAGGAATATCTGGGGAAATTGCTTCGCGTTCAAAAGCTTCACGCGATTACGACGTAAACTCGTTCATTACGGCGATACTCGCGTGAGCGACAAGAGTGTGCGCGTTCACAAAAAAAATTTGATCCTCCGACGATTCGCGTAGATAGGTACATAAAACTTTTGTTGAAATAGAACTTATTCATATAGAACCGACTACATCGTCGCCGCAACATTATTCCGTGGTTCTGCGGTATCGAGAAACGAAAATTTGCGACCAAAGTCCGGAAAACTCGCCGAACTCGCAAAAATACTTTTTATCGCGAGATCTATGGGTATTCCGACTTATTCAAAAATGTTCGCCGTATTCTTCGAAGATTTTTATTTTCATGAAAGTTTACGCGGCCACACCTAAAGAAAACGTGCTCGGAATAAATTTTCTATACGTAACGAATGTGCAATATAGCATGTGAAATAACCCGAGCATTGCGCAATATTAAAGCGCGGGTTACGAGAGTTTTCCCAACATCAGTTGGAAACGAGCTCTTTCTCCGCTCTTTTCTATTTTCTCTATAGAAGCTATAACGACACGAAACACTTTAATCTCTGATTGTTTGTAACTCTCGAAAAGCTCGTAAGTTTTTTTTTTTTTTTTTGTTTCTTTTGTTTAGTATGAAATAATACGTAGTAATGTAATTCCGGAACATTTTGCCAAGAATCTGTGTTCTCTCCGGCCAACTCCGAGCGTTTGGTTTCTCCGGAAGATATCGCGCGCAGTAAAGAAGGACAGCGGGCGACAAGGCGAGTGGAAGAGGTCGCCGTTACTCCCGCCATGAATTTGCATCGGTGGGTCGACGCAACGCGCGGCGGGCGATTCCGGTACGCGGTGAGGCGCCTAACAGATGCTCTTGCGCGCGCGATTTGCATGAAATGAGACCGGACAAGATCCGCAGCTCTCCCGCGGGGACGTGCGCGCCAGAGAACGAGAGCTGTAGAAACGTTGCGCTGCTCTCTCCGGCCCAGACGTATGTCGGAGAGAGAACTGCCGTTCCATTATCGGGACAGGTATAGACCGAACGATCTCGGTGACTCTAATGTGCTCCGTCAAGTAAGAAGGGCAACCATTAACCCTCCGCCCATTGGCGAACGCGACGTGAATGCACGTCACGCTCGTGTGCTTCCACGGATTATGTTTTTCCGATTCCTTGCACTTAACGCTCGGCGTGATGGCACACCAGACTGGCCAGCATGATTTTTATATCCGTCTGTTGGTACATGATATCTGCAGACTCTCTCTCTCTCTCTCTCTCTCTCCCATTGCCAGATGTTGCGCTAACACTTTATTTTGTACTTGGAGAAATTGAATTCTTTCCGCTGGCGTCTAAATCCATTTAAAAATTGTATCTGTTTGTATCTATTTCTTTTCCGAACAGTTTATTAGATTGTAAGCAAGAAATACTTTGAACTCGAACATTCAATAATTAAAAGAGAAAACCAGAAGCTCATGAAATACACGATACTGGAGAATAAAAAAAACATTTTCTAAAATATTTTAGAGATTCTTCATTGAACGCATCTAGAGGTAGTGTTTCTTTCGTTTCTCTTAAAATGCTACATAAATTATTCTTTGTATTATACCCCGATAGCCAAATGATAGCAGTATGCCAGCAGTATGCACGCAGATTTAATCAGCACTTTGCAGGAGATTTCACTCAGCTATGTCATCATAGTGAGTGAAGTATATAGGCACGATATGTAAAGAAAACAACACAGCAAAAATATAAAAAATAAATGAAGAATGAAATGACAATAGCACGTTGTGCTTCAAATCTGTTACATTTTTTTGAGCAAGTTCTGCTTGATTGATACAATAATATTTGCATCACGGCGTGACACATTTATATTCTCTTTTTTTTCTGTTTTCCTGTCAACACTAGTTGCAATAACAGATTATGTTTGAATACTGGCTACACTGTACTGGCATAATGTATTATTGCAGACTTTGCAAAATATGCTTATTCAGTCTTGGTTATCTGGGTACCTATACATTATTGTGTGTGTGTGTGTGTGTGTGTGTAATTGTACTGCATGTATTGTAATGCATGTGGCTCGTTTCTTCTCTCGTTAAAAATTTAAAAAACGCACAATCGCATTAGGATCTTCGGAAAAGAAATTAAATATTCTGTTGTAATTGTATCTTTAAATTCCGCGTACATATATTTCGAGACTTTTCGCATCGAGCGAATCATATTTTGACGACGCGTGTCTTATTGGGTCAGTTGACATGACGCGAGAGAATGTTCAACTGTAAGAAGAAGAAAGCCGAACTTTTATCTTGGATTTTTGCATAATAAGAGAAAGAATAAAGAGTCCGCACTTGAGAGAGTTGTCGATTGTTCGAAAAGTCAGAGGGATCGCAGGCGGGATCATTTTGTTAGAGAAAACGTTCAAACATTCAGCATTGAAAATATACGTGATGTGAACTTTGAATTTTTAATACTGACTGGTGAATTTTAGAACGCAAGCTTAATAACGACTTAGTGAATGATGTAACTACAAGCAATGGGCGAGCGCCATTAAATAATAAATAACAGAAATAGTTAAATACGTTGTTAGCGTCGGCACAGATGGCCGACAATACACTGCCGCGCTTAAATGCGCCATTTCGCTTAGTGCACCAGTGATCCAACGATCTTACTCCTCTAATGACGTCACAGAAAAGTTGAAGATCGTCAGCCGATTCGCGATTGACTTCAGTATTTACAGTTCGCGTAGTTTCGCGGCGTGTGTGGTCGTGTGCAATCGCGTATTTCTCGTTAATGCTCGTTAATTTGCGAAAATGCGGTGATGCGATCAGGCTTTCCCGATGAACGAGCGAACCAGAAGTGCGAGGAAGACCGGGGATATTATGGCTCACAATTAAGGAAAATCAACATCCGGTGAGTCATTGCCTCGCGTGTTATTTGTCTAGTCACAAATTTGCGTAGCAAATGTCTTTAATTGACGTCACGTTGCGCGAGGTCGGCCATTGCATTTTTCGCGTTTTTTACGATTTTCTCACTATGGATTTTCGTTATCGAACATACGGGATTGTCCGTCTTAACGATTCGGTTAATTGCGCGCCCGTAATTATCCAAATATCGGTTTCCCGATGATCGAGCATGTACGCCATATAGAATCACTGTCGCGTTGTTGTTTCGTCGGTTTTTGTCACGTCGTGACAACCTTGTTTTTCATGTATATTGTTTGTATTCCGGACGACGAATGTAAGGATTCGAGTAATATTTCACGAAGGAAAATCTTGAATATAGGAAAAATGAGGAATCATGGGTTTTTTTTTCTTTTACATACACAGAAATCCAGTTTTTGTGTGTAACTCCAAAAGTTTATTACGTACATATTATATCTCTGTGTTAACACATTCGAGTCCACAGATTTAAGTATTTGTTCGTTTTTAAATCGGTTGTGAATTTCTCCATTAACGCGGATGCGAAAGGAAGAAATCCGGATTAAAATCTCTCAGAGTGAAACAAATACGTAGCGTGATTTCTAGCTTAGCGTTAACACATACATATACTTCAACCGTGTAGAGAACGTCGATGAAAAAAAAATTTTCCACGGCAAATATCATATACACGGAACCGTTCTCTCTCTCTCTCTCTCTCTCTTTCTCTCTCTGTAAGTGTACAGTCAATATATTTCAATCGATTATTCTCTCGCTTCAATTCCCTCACGTCATCTCATCGAACATCTCCATGCGAATCTTCGGGAACGAGTTTGGAAGTAGCCTATTCACACAGACGATCGTCGTCGTCTTTACACGGCGGTGGCGCATCGTTCATCGAAACATCGTATCGACGAGGAAAATCAGGACGAGCAGTACCAATCTTCTATTTACATCGCCGGTACCACCGTGCTGCATCGCAGCGGGATGTTCGCCTGGAAAAGAGAATTACATCGGACGACTAACGTGTCGCTTGTGTGTCCGCTCCTCCATTCCTGAATCTTCACGAATTCAATCTCGTCAATCTTTCTCGGATAGTTCTCGCTAAACAGATCCTCGTTAAACGAACATTAAATTTATTAACATCCCGAACGAAAATGGAAACTCGCGAAGCAAGAGACTGCGCTTGAGAATTCTCCGAGATTTAAAAAAGGGCAATGGTAAATCGTTGGGCTATTGTGAGAAAGAAAAAGATAAACATTTCTTATTTGTTGTACGTTTGATACGACAATGCATTGTTCAAGCAAGCAGATGTGACAACGTTGTAAATATTCTCAAAATATATGTATATTTTTCCTGAACAATGTTTATTATCGTAATAAACAAACGCCATCTTTTGTCGCGTGCCGTTGAATGGCAAATTGAACGGTAAATTGTTCGCGCCGGGTTCCATCCGTGATATTAAACAGTTGTTACAAAAGATAATTAATATTTGAATAACGCGCCGCATTATTTATACCGAGCGTATTAACGTAATGAAGAGCACGGAATGCAGGAGCAGATTGCGCTCGGTTGTACCGAGAGAGAGAGAGAGAGAGAGAGAGGGAGGGAGAGAGAGAGAGAGAAAGCGCGTGCCAGAATTAAAACAAATATTCCCTTATTGCGAAGTGTGTTGGGGGAATAATTTCGTAACGTTACGCTTTCCCGCCCCCCGCGCTCGCTCTTGTTCTCGCAGAGAATTTCGAAATTAACTATCGTAACCTCTCTGTGTACTCTATCTCTCTATCTCTCTCTCTCTCTCTCTCTCTCTCTCTCTCTCTCTCTCTCTNTCTCTCTCTCTCTCTCTCTCTCTCTCTCTCTCTCTCTCTCTCTATGCCGCCTCTTCCCTTTCGCACGCTCTACTGATATTGCCACCGCGGTATTTTGCTCACCGTTTAGTACGTGCACCATGACGCTCGCCGGGGTGACTTTGCTCGAGGCGCATGTATAATTACCGCTATCGTTAAGTTGAGCACGCGTTATTAGGAGCTTGCTGGTAGTACCCCGCTTTCCCTTCTCCGTCTCCAGAGATACGCCGCCTCTGTCGAACGTGTACAACATAAGAGCATTATTCAGCTGATTTGCGAAAGTTTTCGATAATTACGCAATATAAGGGAGTGTGTCTCATGCGTCATTTTGACGATCGATATTGTTTTTTGTTTTTTTTTTTCAATTGCATTTAAAGCCACGTTACTTGCGTATTACTTGCGCGCGCGTCCGATATAATATTTATGTCATATCATTCGCGAACAGAATTGCTTTAGGCGTTTCGTTGTGAGTGCACGCAAGTGATTTACAACATTATGCGCGGCTTTGTGGTGTGCACAACTAATCTTGAAGCCAGTGGATTACTGAGATTACTCTAATTAGATCTGCGATTTGGTTGTTTGTGCATCGCGTGTTTGCACACGAACGCCCGCAATGATGCCGTTTGAACAATGATTCCATCAGCTAATTGTGCACCCACAAAGGTACATCGAGTCGAATTGCTCGTACCTTGGACCGTCGAAATCGATCACTGCCCCGGCATGGTACCAGGTCACGTTGCTCGGGGGCAGATCCTGCAGTTCTATGATGCAAGTCAGGCTGATTGTGCTGCCTTTCTTGATGTATAGCTCCTGGGGACCCGTGATCCTTGCCTGTATATCTGATAGGAACAACGTGAACGACAGTAACGACGTGAGAAAATAAGAAGAATAAATCGGACGATATCGCGCTCTGCGATTGGCTTTGTCACTTAAAATCCGCGACGCGAGATCGAGATCTAGAGATCATTATTCGGATCGCATCGGATTTCTATGGCTCAAAATGAATTTCTTACATTACTTCGGAAAGCTCAGCAAATCGCATCGCCGTGTGATCGCCCGGGGAGAGTTAAAACAATTGGTTTCTACCGCCGGTTCGCGCAGAAGACGCTCGCGGGGGATCTTTAAGCGCGATTTATGGGCAAAGGCTACCATCGCCTCGCCTCTCGTAGAAACTCACCCAAAACCTTCAGCGCCACGGCTCTATATATCTTCGGTTCTGTATTAACCTGACACTCGTAAATGCCGGCGTCCCGCGGTTGCACGTAATCTATTCGCAGATTCCAGTCGTCGGTCGCCGGATTGCCGACTATCGTAAATCTCGCGTCGCTCGTGTAAGTCACAGACATAGACGTCAAGATGTGTAGGTCCCTTTTTCGGATCCAAGACACCTGGGTTTATACGTAAACGGAAGCCTCAAATGAGAGGTACAAGGTAATTGCAGTTTGCCCTCAACCCTCTCGCTGCTGCTGCTGTGCTGCTGCTGCCGTTTTCGATTCAACTCGTTCTCTCTCTCGCGCGCGCGCTCGTTTCTCACCTCGCATTATAATGAAGACGGTCTTGACGAAAGAGACACGAGAATTTAGAAATACATATAAAAATTCTTACGACCAACGAGAGCTCGGAGAAAATTTTATCGCCAATACGAGAGATTTCTTGAAATATCATAAATGAAGATAAAGACTCTGAGAAGAAATTCAAAAATTTCCGAGGGAAACAGAGAGAGAGAGAGAGAGAGAGAGAGAAAGATATTTTTTTTTATACTCTCTCACGTATACGTGAAATTATTGTAATGGTGATTCCCTTATCGCCCGAAGACTTTTCTATTTTTATAGAAGATAGATACTCGCGAGCGATAAGAATATCGACTTGCTTTTTGGCGTCGATTCAAGAGTGAAAAATGCTGATGGTTTTGGTTCCTTTTTGTTTTTTTTTTGTTTTTTTTTTTCGTTATTCTATTCCCTCTTATTGTTTTCTTACTGGATTACAACAGATCATGAAATTATTTTGTACGGAAAAATTCTTCTGCTTTTAAACTCCCATTATACTCCGGTAAACATCTACCGAACACGCTATGTTTGCTATGCCAACAGCGAAAGGGTTAATTGCGTTTTGCGCAAGCATCTAAATTATTGCGACACGCAAACTGCCGCTAATATGCTCCAACTACTTTCAAGAATGATATAATCAACAAAGGAGACGTTTGTGAAACTCACGGTTCTGTTCCCCAAGTTCTTAACGCGACATAACAATACAGCAGCTTGTCCTATCGCTACCGTTAGTTTTTGCGGTGTATCTGTGAAAAAATGTGTCTTCTTTGTGCTGCGTTGTGATTTTTCCCCCTTCTCGAATGTGTCGTTGAAATGTAGAAACGCTGAAATAGAGAATTGAATTGAAATAGAATCTCATGCTCTCGTTATCACCCGGTAATATTATCGTTTTTTCTCTCTCCTTTCTCTTCTCCCCCCCTCTCTCAAAAAAACATGGTGTTGTAATTTTTTTAATCAGAGAAAAATGCAGAAAAAAAGAATAAAATTTGTCTTCATGCAATCTTTCGGTACGTGTTACACACGTATTTGTACGTTAATTTTACGTATAAATTTATACATGCAAATTGTAGATATAATAGTGTTAATAATAGTGTTCAGTCAAATAATTGCTTGATTAAAATAAATTAATGATTTGCATTTTGTGTGCGCGGTTCTCTTTTATCACATGCATTTCGTACACGTCATTAAAATGTATGTTTTCGATTTTTGCTATTGTCAAGAGTACACTACAAAAACGTTTAATAATATTTGTATTGTTGCATGTGTAAATGACACATTTTATGTATACATATACACGCGCATAAATATGAAATTATTTAAAAAAAAAATATTTTTGTATTACAATCTTGTCGATATCAAACTTCGAAAACATACATTTTAATGAGTTAAAGTGCGCATGATAAATCGCTCACATAAAATGCAAATTATTATAGTTTATTTTATATAAAAAAAAGCATATATTTAAGAGAGAAAAATATTTGAAACGTAAAAAACGCGCGTAATGATCTACGAAAGATTTATTCTATAATATATATATATATATATATGTATTATAATAATTTCACGTAGACAACATGTATATACGCATTGGTGTATTATTTCCACTAATAATTATACTGTTGTAACATAGTATGCAAAATAAGAAAGAGTTTATCAGATAAACCAAGATAAAAATGCGCCACAGACTTTAATCCTCTCTTCTCTAATTATAATCCTTTGTTTAATTTTCATCTCTCTTATATGAAAGAGTTAATTATTCTCTACTTTCCGAGCGCCGCTTTCACGCATTGAGAGCCGTTTATTTTTTAATCTTTTTCGCGTAATCTCTCATCTAAATCCTCGTAAAACTAGAATATACGATCCATTAAGAAATGAGAACTGTATAGGAGTTGATTTCGCGTCGATTTAACGCCGATTGAATTAATTAAGTTTTTATTTCCATCTACCGTCGAATGCAGACGTTGTACAATATGTTTCGAACTTTTTTCTTTTTTTATTTTATCTTTGCTGATAGCAAGAGAAGAGGAAGTAAATTCGGTAATAAAAATGATTTACGCTACTGTCTCATATACACCGGTCTCACGTAACTGAGATTACTTCAGCTTCGTGCAACGAAAATTACGTGCCGCAGGTATCCATAATATAACATCGGGGGTAGAAAAAGCGTTGTCGAGATCGTTTCTCTGGGGGCGATGCAAGTGCGGGACATTTACCGATGCCGTGTTCGCCGTAAAGTGGTTCCGCGTGTAACAGGTATCCGATTCCCAGGAGCAGGAGTGCCATGCCGTGGAACGGGGCCATTTTTCACTTCACACTCATTTCTTAATCTAATTCAACACGCCGCTCTGCGTCTGACAGCGACCTACCCACCACCGTCCGACGATACAAACGATCACACTCCACTCGCGGTCCTTCAAAAAGTACCCGCGGGGTCACGTCGATCGTTGGCATAATGCCGTTACCCTCACTGCGATCTTAGCTTTTTTACTCTTCACGTATATGAAAGGGAAGCATTTAGCGTTCACCGCTGATCGTTTTGTTTTTTTTTTTTTCGCCGCTTTTACCAAGCCGAGAAAATGTTCCAAACATAATCAATCGATCTTTCGCATTTACGCTCGACAATCGATTGTTTTGAATACATTGTTCAAAAATTAATTTATAGAAATGATTAAAAGCAAATTGATAAATTTCTTCTCAGAAAACATTTAAAAATCCGATATATGATTATTATATCGATGATTCTTTTAATCCATGCGCGATTCGGTCGCGATCGCGCGGAGAGTTAAGACCCGGTGTAATGCGACACGGCGGCGGGCCGAGCACTGAATTTACTCCTCGCGCAGGACACGAATAAGCTCTGAAATCCTAGCAACGGTGGCGCCGTACCCATTCCGCCAGGTATGTGCGATTGCGCCGAAAGGTCCTCGGCATCAGATATGATTTCCATTAACCGAGACGAGATGTGTTTATTCCGCATGCGACTCTCGCTACACACACACACACACAGCTACATTATCGCGATTTACCGAAACAATCGGTGTTATATATGTCTTTTTCGAAGCGCAAAGTTTTCTACCTCTTCTGTATCAGTTCGTACTGTTTTGGATAAAGAAGTTTATGACGCTATTTGCGTGTTGTTTCCTACGACAATTTTTCTCTTTCTACGATGTTTACTATGCATGTGAGGAAACGAGAATTGGAGACAAAGAAATTACTTTTTTTTTTTAATATATTAAATTATAATATATATTTTGTATGATAAAATTTGTCAAAACATAACAATTTTACAATGCGATAATAAGAATTATAATAACACATTGTCTTATATATAATATACAATAAAATATAATACATATGTATATATACATATACGTGTGTGTTACAAACTAACTGGCAAGATAAAATATCATCAATTGTAATGTTTCTAACAATCATATAATTTTTTTACATATTTATAATATAATATTAAAACGCTTATTTAAAATGCAATCAGACTATTCTAACAAGTAAAAATATTCTAATAAGTAAAAAAGTAAGCACCAACTTTTATATAAATGTTTTTCTTATATTTCCGTTATTTCTTTGTTTCTTGGAGAGCACCCCTAGTCTTTTTTTTTTAGACTTTTATAACAGTGCATACTTTGTTCTTATTTGTTCTACCTAATTTGTTCTTATATTTTTAGTATTCCCCACCATTTCTGATTCTCACTAACATTTTTTCTAGATAATTTTATTAAATTTTATTTAAATACATTTTTTTAATATGTGCGCTTTATTAATACACATGGAAGCACTTTGATGTATTATTTTTAAAGTCTAAAAAAATACATATCTTTTTTTGTACATACTTCGGTGTTTTATTTAGTTCTATACTACTCTAGTTCTATACTGTTCTAGATATCACATGTTGTAAAAAGATTTGTTTTATTATAATTAAGGATTGGAAAAAATATTGAAATTACATCTTTATTGTTATTAAGTATTATACTACGGAATGCTTTGTAAAATGCGTTGTAAAAGTCTGATTGCGTGAACACACGTAAGTATATAAAATAGTTTGTATAAAACTATATATACGTGCTAAATTGTAATTAATACTATTACTGTAGTCAGTAAAAATTTTATGCATAAAATTTTGTATGAAGTTTTGTATAAAAACGATTATACTGTCATTTATAAAAGCAAAATATTATCAAACTTAATATACTGCAAGATCGTAGATTTTTCCTTAGAACTTTAGACATATCTGAGTCTTTTTTGATATCTTGTACTGTATTGCTTAAAAAATAAACTATAATTAACAAATTCCCATGTTGCATCCACTGTTGCAAAGTAATCTCGTCAGTAGCAATAAAGATTTTTATTTTTTATCTACTGTAAAATTACTCTTTGTACCACCTGTTTTCGATATTAATTCTATGCCGTATATTTGCATCGTACCAGGAGTGGCCGCGTATTTGCACATATCGTAAACTGTGAGTGCAGCTATACTCACAGCAGTTAAAGCTTCCATTTCGACACCAGTTTT
Organism: Pseudomyrmex gracilis; assembly: GCF_002006095.1. NCBI lineage: Eukaryota > Metazoa > Arthropoda > Insecta > Hymenoptera > Formicidae > Pseudomyrmex > Pseudomyrmex gracilis. The sequence goes on from NW_018020763.1 coordinate 147,354, forward strand.
ACCGGTACATCTAACCTCCGATGTAATTTCTATTGTGTGCGATTCCTCGTTTAAAATTAAACATACGTTCACGTAAGACAGCATGAGCGGATGACACAAAGGTATAAGGTCACAAGTACGTTTTGCCGCCATAATTCCGGCCAATTGAGCTACCGACAACACATCGCCCTTCTTCAGGTTATTCTCCGCGATCAGATTACTGATAACAGAACCTATCTTTACGAATCCTTTTGCTTTTGCTACGCGTTTGCTGTCATTTTTCCATCCGACATCCACCATATTCGCTTTACCGGCCTCGTCTATGTGCGACAATGACGAATACATTCTTATACTCTTATTCCTAAAGCACGTGGACACGTATGGAAAATATTTGTACTGCATGTTCCTCATCGACGTGACGTTATACGTTTTTTTGTAGAAAATCTCATTATCTACGTTAGCTGTAACACACATTGTAAAATTATTTTTGTATATACATGTATATATACAAAATATTACACGTGTGTGTGCGCATGCGCATATTTGTGCAAAAAGATAAAAAGAGCAGATAAAAAAAAAATTACAATAATATCTGTGCGCGTCTCGACAAAGCCGAATATATGTTACTACAGTTGATCAATTATTAAGTTAAAATTAATTTAACCCCCTATCAGGATCATTGGCCTATTTTCCATCTGAGTAAGATTGAACATTCCTGAAACACACGTCAGTCAGCAGAGATATAAAACTTCATCGGTTTGTCGACACTCTGCTACAGTTTATAAAATAAAAATTAAATTGCAAGAAAACGTAAACACTTAAAAAAAAAACAAACAATTCAATTAAGCAAACAGTTCATTTTAAATTAATATCTGTACTAAAATTGTTTTTTTTTTTATCTCAGAGAGAAAGAAATACCTGCATGTTGCTTTTTTTTCTGCAATACTGCTTTTCTGATCAGATCCTTAAGATCGTCTTCCGAAACCCCACCTCGCAATGCATCTCTGAGTGAGACCTCATCTTTTCCGAACAAGCACACTTTCAAATTTCCATCTGCTGTTATTCTCAAGCGATTGCATGAGTCACAAAAATGTTGACTCATAGACGTAATAAATCCAATTTGACCTACGAATCCCGGCACATGGTAGGCCTGTCGAGATAGATGCAATATTGCAATATTCAAATAATACATAAATATATAACATCATGAAAAAAAAAGATACAAACTTTAGACGTATCATTAGGCTGAGAATTCGACAGAGCTTGGAAGTCCGGATATTTCTTTCGAATTAATTTTTTCATCTCGTCGAAGGAAACCATTTTATTCTCTTTCCATTCGTTTCCTTGAAACGGCATGTATTCAATGAAACGTACGTCGATTGGACGATCTCTCGTAAAATCGACGAAATCAATTATTTCATCGTCATTACGTCCTCGCATTACCACACAGTTGACCTGTCAATAAAATATATAGATTATATATATGTGTGCACATATTGTCTAATATTCAAACTACGTGTGCAATTGTATCATCTCACCTTCACAGGATTATAACCGAGTTGTACAGCAAGGTCTATAGAAGCCATGACTCTTGCCCAGCCCTTTCTACGAGTAAAAACTTCAAAACGCTCCTCTTTCAGAGTGTCTAGTGATATGTTCAAAGCATCCAGTCCTGCTCTTTGAAGAGCCGGCAACTGACGAGTCAGAGTTAACCCATTGGTGGTAATAGCAACCTGCTCCAATTCTCTCAATTGTTTCAATCGTTCTGACGCATAAAATTGTAAATAAGCAACGCGAAAAGTAAGATCGCCTGATCATAATAATAATCTCACCGCTATAAATTTAAAAATAATTATTAAAAAATAATTATTAAAAAAGATTCTTACCAACGATATCAACAATATCCTTGCGGACTGTAGGTTCGCCACCTGTTAAACGTATTTTACGTACTCCTTCTTTTACAAAAAGATCAGCTATCTGTATTATCTCATCAGTTCTTAAGATATTTTCTTTTTTAGTTAGCTTGACACCTTCCGCAGGCATGCAATATGTACCTGTAATATACGTAGATGTGTGTTATATAAAAAAAAAAAAAATTATACAAATTTTATTATAAAACTTACATCGAAGATTGCAACGCTCCGTAACGGATATTCTAAGATATGTATGCTTGCGTCCAAACGTATCTGTAAGTATTTCACGCTGCTGCTCATCTTGCAGCAATCTGGTTTTGAGTTGCTGCAACTATAATGTTAAAACAGAGAGATTAATATATTATACTTGAGCCGCTAAAAATAAATTGCATTTTGACAGATGTGATAATGCTTACTCGAGTCAGCGTTCCCGTAACTGCAGCAGTTGCCGTAGATGCGTTTGCGGCACCGCAAAATTGTCTGACAAAATTGCACTTTCGTAACATTTATACAAATTTGTATTCAAAACGACAGACAGAAAAAGATCATTAGACAAACGCGTGTTAAGTCACTCGTTGCTTTAAGAGAACTACGTGTCATGTATCCTTTTACGCTCAATTTTATATATTATCTTCTTTCTTAAAAACAAAAAACCGTTATATAATTTTTTTTATTGCACTGTAGATTGCTGTGTATCAGCTGTGTATCAGCTGTGTATCATCGATAAGCAAAGCTGTCATCGTGTGCACACTGGTCTTTATTAATTCAGTACCGCGATTGAGAAAGGAGCTGCCACTTCTTCGTCTTCTTCGAGTGTTTTGCTCTTTTTCAGCCACTAGCGTTGATCAGCTGATTCGAGCCATACGGAAGACACAAAAGTGGAGGATTTTACTATTCGCGTGAATTATTAAAGGTCAGTGTGTACACGTGCTTCTAAATTCTTTTAAGCTTCGTGTCCACGATGTCAGAAATTGTTTCGATATCTCGAACTGAGAGAGAGCTGACCAATCGCATTGGTCGAATGGCGCGAATTGTTCAAATACGATTGGTCAATTCTTTCTCTATCCGCCATCTCGGGATCGTGAACACAAGACTTTATTCATTGCAACTGCTTAGAAACTGATCAGTTTGTTGCACGTAGATGTTTTTTAATAAAAATAAATAAATTTTTTCAATGGAAATAAATAATTTAGATAAAATAATCAACTTACACCTAATGTGATTGGTCTCAACAAGAAAGAAAACTTCTAAGACCAATATTATTATTACTAAATTTTATTCAATACTTACATAAGTACAACACGTGTAATTTTATATAAGAAAATAATCGGTTATTACAGCGAAATGATACTTTTACATCTCACCTACACAACTTTCTATCCAGTCGGATGCGTCTATCATTTTTTGAAATGATCGTTCCACATATCTGTCAATGCACAATCTAGCTGTGTTTTCCGACTGACCTTGAAATATGAATGAATAATACTCTCTGTGTCTCATCACGTTTGCGCTGCGACAATGTTTGATCTCACAATCCAGTATTTTCCACATCTACAAATACAACATTCAGTCATTCCAATCGTTTGAACGCTCTTTGGTATTTTATAAGATTATACAATATATGCAAAAAATATATAAGAAAAATATTAACATATTATATTGTTTACATGCTAAGTTTGCGTTATAAAAATTATTTCAAGTTATTTTAACTATATATAAAGTATATATATATATAAAAGTATATTATTAATTGTAAGTATATGCAAATTATATACAATTGTAAAAAATATATTTTATTTGATTTCGTAAGAAATTGTTGTTTTGAACCTTCATCCATTTCATCCGTAACATATCTTTCAACGATTTCTTGTGTGTAAAATGTCGAAACGCGTAAATGGCTTCGATGCCCTCTTCAATATCGTTAACTTCTTCAAACATGCGTTCAATCAGAGTCTTCACCATGTTTTCTAATTCCATCACGGAATATCTAAATTTTTGCATGTTTTTTACCCATGTCGATTTTTCTACTTCGAGAATATTCTGTGTTGATTTGATTTCGTCTAAACTCTGGTACAACAGACCGTCTATTCTGCGACAATAGTCCTCGTATTCAAAGCCTTTTGCACCGCCGATTGACCCTACCTTGTTGCATCTATAATTCATTTGTGAGTCACTTATTAGCTATTCTATTTTATTTTTCATAATAGTTGTGTTTCTTTCAAAAAGCAGACATGATTAATCTTTGAGCAAGAAATTTTACTGCGTCTCACCTTCCAAATACGATCAAAGCGTTGCATATCTCAATAATATCGTAACATCTTTGCATAAATGTATCGATGCGATTGAATATTAACTGTTCGTTTACGTTCCAATCTCTATTCGATTTCACGTGTGCGGTTATGTTTGTGACCTGCAGATTATTTCGGTAATTAGACAAAAAAATTTTGCTAGAATTACAATCGACATATCATCAAAAACGATGCACGATGCTTTCTGCATAACCTTATCGTATACAATCTTATATGTTTCGCAACAAGAGATGCACTTCCAAAGTATATTTATCTTGTCTTCTACGCAGTCGTCTAATAACGCTTGTAAATTGACATATTTTTGACATTGATATATTATTTGAGAACTGACACACTCGCAAAGTATTTCTATATTGCTCCTATAAAATATTTCTCGTCATTAATTTTCTGCTCTGGCGAATTTTTAAAATTGTTTTAATTATTTAAAATAACCGTACGATATGTTATAAAATGGCGATTCTGTCCAAATAAACAATATCAACAATAATATTCTTGTTATCGGTTCTTCAATTTCATCCGGACATTTCAAATCGTTACAAGCTTCCGACAAAATTCTCAAGTACGTCACGTTTGACGTTGCTTGATTTATTCCTTTGTTAAGTTGTAGCGTCAAATGACGTAACGAATCCGATGTTGGCGAACGAATGTTCTCCAAAAACCGCAATATCGATTCGACTTTTCTATTAGAAAATTGATCCAGCAAACAACACAAGTCGTAATCTGGAATTCAAAAATCTTTCACAAAGTGCAAGACGAACTATTATATTTATATTTATTTATTCTACATTTGAAACTAACATATCGCTGTCCAATGTTCCAGCTCGTCGACAATGTTTTCTCTTCTTTTCTTCATGGACATGCTCGCTAACACCTCGTGTATCTGCTTGATCCAATATCGTACGATACTTTCAAATCTTTCTATTAGTGCTTTTTCTGATTCGGTTAATTTGCCAGGAGCGTACTGTCGATTGTCTTTCGACAAATCCATCTTTTCAAAGTTCGATTCCGCAATATTGGGAGGATCTTCTCGCGGCATATACAATTTGGTCAATTTCAATGGCTTATAAATCCATTCGGTCAGGTACATTAAAAATTTGTGCAGGTTTGAGAACAAATCAGTTTTGATAGCTGGTTTTAAGAAAATAGATTTAATTATAAGAAAAATAGATTTTTCAAATATTTTTTCATGTAAATATAGTTTAAAAACTTTTTAGAAAATACACATAATTGCAATTCAAAGTTTTGTATTTAACTCCCTTCTCTCTAAACATGTCCAAATTGAATAATTAATACTTCAGAATTAAGATTTGTAGTATAAGCTTTCAAATCTCTCAAATTAAAATTGTTGAGCTCACAATTTGACATTATAAGTTTTCGGTGAGGAGCTAAGTCACGTAACGAAAAATTAAAACTCTTTGATGAAGTTTAAAAAACGTTTATCGCAAAATTTATATATTATCTTATATAATGATTATCTTATGTAAATAATGATAAAAGTACTTGGATTTTTATTTAAAAAAAAAGGATACTCTCGAGCCATTCGTTGCTACTCAATGCTACGGGCACGTATAAGCACTCCATTGATTTCAATACAAACATCATTGTGTTGTGATTAACACTACCAAAAACGATTGTAACATAAAAATTGTCAACTGTGAGCACCTGCCAAGGCGCTCGCATGAAATATACAAAATTGCTTATGTGTCCTGCTGGAATGCTCAATTGCGCGTTTAATACATTTGCCTTGAAATAAATACATAGTAATGTAAAACTTGGATTTTTGAAATACTCGCAAATAACTGTGTCACAATTTTCATTCCAATCGTCATCTTTAAGTGAAGGAAGCACTGTGAGATCCTTCACATATTGTATCTAAAAAATAATGTTATAGTAAAAAGGATTATTACTTATATATTATAAATATTTCAAGTTTATACTTCGTAACAAAAAGATAAAAACAATATTAAATTATTAATGATTTTTCAAGTTTTACAATGTCAACCGATTGACACAAGAAAATTGTAGAAATTTAAAACGTTTTTTTTTTTTTTTCACTTCTTGCATAATAAGACTACGACACAAGTAGTCTCGGAAGCTTTAAATAAATTTGAAAATATAAGTAGAAACATAACTGACCAATTTCTTTAAATCTTGTTCATCAAAGACCGGCTTTATCGGTTCAACAAAAAGTTCTTCTTCGCTCTCAAGACTTTCTGAAATAATTTATATGTATATATAGGATGTTTCAAAATAAATTCTAGGAAATATTCTGATACAAAAATTCAAAAAATACAAAAATGACGAGACTGTAATAATTTTTCAATTATAAGCGATTAAAGATCACGAATTGTAGACCTAAACTTTTGACATGTAAAATATCACAAAAAAACTAATTTTGCAAAACTACCTTGTCGTTCAAAATCTTCTTCATCTGTGTCCATATCCAAGAATTCTCGGTGAGAATCCGGAGGTGGATTTTCCATTTTTTTCTTTTTCTCCATCTTTCTTCTTTTGTTTGTTCGAAAAATGTGATAAATCGAAATTTATTTAAAATATTGCTCAGGTATTAAAACGCTAAACACACTGTGAAATGGATTAGTAACAGAAGCGTTGCTAAGGGTGACGTCATAACATGTATTTTTTACTTGAAGTAAATGTATAAATAAATGAGCAAATAATAAAGATAATATATTACATTATTTTTTTATTATATTAAACTGCGATTTTATCATCAATAGAAAGTGTTTTCTAGAGAACTTTTATTTTATCTCGTTCTGATACTCAATCAACATGACTTTGATATCTCACAGTAAGATATCGAATTTAAAAAAAATGCATTTGATTTTGTTTCGCCTGTAATCGTCTGCACGAGTGACATTTTACTTGTATCCATTGGAGCTAAAAATTGAGTGAGTTTTAAAACCCGACGTCATGATGAAGTCGTACTTTGCTACTTGGGAACAAGTGGGTCACGCTGTGAAAAAGACGTTGATTGGCCATTGTGTGACCTACGCGTTTATTCCTCAACGCTGTCTCGTTCTGTATGCACGAGTCATTTAAAGGGAAGTATAAAAATATATTTTTTAACAAATTGATACGTTACAATTGTTGCGTAAGAAAACGTAAGAAAATTTTCAAAATAAGATCGCAAGAAACGGAGCAAACTTAATGGCCGCGTTCGGCAGGACTTGGCGCTTTGTGCTTATTGTGATTGGTCTGTTCCTCTGGATCTATTGCAGATGTGAAAATACATGCCAATGATGACGAGCAATAATGACAAAACGTTTACTGCAGCGTTTGATTCTGCCGAACACGTCTGATGACGACATCGCAGGTACATAACGTCCGGTAAAATCGACGTGCTGCGCGATTGATCGATATCGTTAGCGCGATGAGCTCCCGTGTGCTGCCAAGCGACAATCGAGACGTTGATCAAGTCGCGTCGTCGGCCGAGTGAGACAGGCGCGCGCACTCCGGACGCGGACACGCTTCTCTCTTGCTTTATTTAAACGAGTGCAGGTGGGCAGAATAAAAAAAAAAACAGAAAGAGAGAGAAAGAGAGAAAGAGAGTGCAGTACGTAAAAGCGAATAAATTTCTGCGCTCATGATACCGCACGGTATCGGACAGTACCGGAACTGCAGCCCGATAAACCGTCCGTTTTTCCCCCCAGAGTGAAGAGTAGGAAGGCGGATGCTTGTGTCCAAGAGAGACAGACGTAAGGCCGGGAGCGGCTAGGAGGAGAGACAGTGAGGGAAAGAGAAAGTAGTTAGTTAAAGAAAGATAATCAGAGAGTGTTAGAGATGAGAGGGAAAGAGTAGCTCTTCGGATAGAGCAAGCGCGAGCGGAGCAACGAGGAATCCGGAGTAGATTCGGTAGGTAGGTAGGTTCGACTCCGAACGACCGACCGACAGACAGATTGTGGTGGTGTGTGCGCGAGTGAAGTGAAGAGCAAATTCACGATGGACGAGTGCATGCTGAACGACTTGTTGGAGTGCTCGGTATGTCTGGAGCGACTCGACACGTCCAGCAAAGTTCTGCCATGCCAGCACACGTTTTGCAAAAAGTGTCTGGAGGAAATAGTGAGCACGCATCGCGAGCTACGCTGTCCGGAATGTCGTGTGCTTGTGGACGCAAAGGTGGACGACCTGCCGCCAAATGTGCTGCTAATGCGTATCCTCGAAGGGATGCGCAATGCCGCGCCGAAAAATCAAGTCAAGTCCGGATCAATCTTGTCGTCAAGATCCTCTTCCGGTGGCACTGCCGTGCCGCAGCGGTTGTTCGGCGGTCACCAGGTTGCTCCAGCACCCATCGTGACTGGCAATCTCGTGCCCGCCGTTGTTTCCGAACAAACAGTGCGACAGCATTCCAATGCCGCTGCTAAACAGGTGCACCTGCATAATCAGGCGTACGGAAGAGCAATCTACGATTATGTTTCTAAAGTGCCAGGGTACGTTTTATAATTGTATCAATATTTGTGCGCTGTATTTATATATGTTCGTATCTTATTTATGTGTACCACATCAACACATTTTAGCGTTGTACACATTAAATTTTTGTTCGTTTAGTGATTTGAGTTTCAAAAAGGGTGATATAGTCATCCTTCGGAAGAAAATCGACAACAACTGGTACTTTGGAGAATGTGGCAACAATCATGGTGTCTTTCCCTTGTCCTATGTTCAGGTACACAACTTGTACATACAACTAACGATAAATTGATTGTCTTTTAATGTGAAATTTATTATTTTATTACATAATTTTTCTTAAATTGTAGGTGATGACACCTTTGACACCACATGTACCCCAATGTAAAGCATTGTATGATTTTAGGATGGCAAATGAAGATGAAGATGGTTGTCTGACCTTTAATAAGGTATTTTTTAACTGATTCTTATTAATTTTGATTATTGTACGATTTTCACACGTAAAATTATTTACATAAAATTTCAACACACGCATCCATAAAAAATATGTAAATAATCTTTAGGGAGAAGTTATCAGCGTTATTAGAAGAGTAGATGAAAATTGGGCAGAAGGTAAACTTCTGGACAGAATTGGTATCTTTCCATTAGCCTTTGTGGAGATGAATAGTGTCGCTAGAGCTCTGATGAAACTTTCTACCAAGTAAGCAAAAGACTACTGAGAATTTTATTTTATTTTAAAAATAGATGTGTGTTTAAATAATCCTTTAATTAGTGTACAGCCAGGACCATCAAGAGTAGCTCCGCCAACTCCAACAAATGAGGAAACCACGCCATTGATTCCAACAGATCATTCGCGCAATGTGCAAACTACAAGCCAGCCACGATCGCAATTGGTACAGGTAGGTCATAAAATATACATTAAATTATACAATAAATTCAATTATACAATAATTTATTCGGTTTAATTAATACACAACAGCTTTCATGAGAAATATATTTTATAAATATGTATCTTGATATTATCACTACAGAATGCTGCATTACCAGTTTCCGACTCCCTCTCAAATGTCTCCTCCGGAGGCAGTTCTACAACCACCACTCCGAACACACCTAACAGCTCGACCACATCCAGCAGTTCCAGCACCGCACCGAGCAGTCCCGGCAGTCCCGCAACGTCACCGCCCGCCGTTGGCAACAGGCATAACGTTAAACGTCATAGTTTCACTGCCGTCAATACAGGTCATCATGCTCATCCTCATCATAGACATAGCGCTGAAATACTTAGTCCTCCGGTAGACAGTGCCTCTAATAACGCTAACAATAGTGGAGGCAATGAGTCATTTTCTCCTTTACAAGTAAGAAAATCACATTTTCTGACATCAATACCTGTGTGAATAATTTGTATATACGAATTGCTGTATCTCGACAGTCTCTAAGTTGATTTCACATTCTCACATTCGAGTTTTTGATCTGTTTCATTCCTTCTTTTGGTAAGATTTATTTTAAACTTCTAAATAAATTTATTTTGTTACTTTAGGTCAGCAGTAACTGCAAAGGAACTACTTCGCAATCGGATCACAATCTTCGTCACAGACGAAGTGGCAGCAGCGATCTCGTTCTTGTTCAGCCATCGCAGAGTGTATCACCTGCCAATCAAACATCTAGCAGCGCGTCTAGCGCGACGCACCTGCCTGCGGCATACGTAGCGTTGTATCCGTACAAGCCTCAGAAAGCAGATGAACTTGAATTACGAAAAGGTGGTATCTACATGGTAACGGAACGTTGTCAGGATGGATGGTTCAAAGGCACATCTAATCGTACCCAAAAGTGTGGAGTCTTCCCTGGAAATTACGTTACACCCGCTAAGTATGTGTTCAGATATGTGTTTTCAAGTCTTGCGAACATTTCGTTATTCTTATGTTCTCGATATTCATTGCAGATGCCAACGCGGACTGTGCCGCGGATCTTCAAACTCACCCAGCCAACATCAAGGTTCGCCACTTTCGAATGCAGTATCAAATGCTGAATCGCGCTTGGCTGTAACGTACACAAAAAGCAAAGGATCCGCGCCACAGCCATACAATCCTCGCACACTGCCGCCACCGGAATTACCGCCTCGAGCTGTCAGTCCCTCATCGACAACCGTATCCTCATCTTGGCATGGTGCTGGTCAGCAGAGCCAAAGATCGAATCAGGAAACTAGTCCACCACGGCACAATGACCAAAACGTTACCAATCCACTTGGGCGTAGTCACAGTGCAGTAATGACATCAAATATTCGTATGTATTTTTTTTTATTTATCACAACGAATACTTCGACATTGGTATTTTGACGTTCGAAGCTAGAAGAAAATAATCGCATTATAGCTTCTCCCGGTAAACAAATCACAGTATCGGCATCATCGCTGACAGCAGTTGCTATCAATAGCGCTAACAGTGGCTGCAGCAGTATTTCCGCGCCTTCCTCTTCCGCTAATGACATGAACAGAAGTCCAAATAATACTTTGAGAGCAGTAGTCGCATCTTCGAATGCAACTGCAGCTGCGTCCAAACCCACGGAAAAGGTATTTTTGCGAGAAATACATCTCATATATTTTTTGTTCAAGAAACCCCAATAGTGTCTCGCGCCAAGTTTGACATGAGACCGTGACTATATTTATAATAACGCTTCACATACATGTATTTATGTTAATTGCAGCCTAAGGAAAAGAAGGACAAATGTGTCTCTTTAATGCGGCGGTTTGCCAACATTAAGAAGTCTAAATCACCGCCACCGGCGACATATTCGATGGATAATCCTGTATTTGATGACGGTAATTCCGTCAATCCGATACATGTTCGGTGAGTATCGTTAGTTAAGTTTAATTATCATAAATTTATGTCCGACATATTGTCCATATGTCCATATACACAGAGTTTATATTATAATGCAAATATCGTAAACTTTGTTAATCTATTCCAAACTGAATTGCACGTTCTAATGATCGATTTGATGTGTACGCTGTTGTTCGCATGTATATATGTTGTGTACGTACATGAAAGTACTCATGTTCATTGTTATGTTATTGTTATTTTGGACATGTATAACATTTTGACACAAATGTTCCTATAAGTTTTGTGCACACATAAGTGCCATTTTGATGCTAAAATTACATTGCATGACTATCATCACTATAGTTTACAAGTTAGCACATATACAAAGTTAGAAATGTAGGTGGCAAAAATATACATATATATGTATGTAGCCACTCGCAAATAATATAAATCTTAATATCATGCTTTATGCAGCATGACATAAATTTGCACGCCTTGTGATGTTTCTCTAATGTTATATTGGGACTGGGTGGGCGGGGTAAATTTTGACAATCCCAGATCGGGATCTTGCCCAAGTCAATTGCTACAGGTGGTACCCACACAGGAATTAAATACTTCAAACAACCAACAACGCTTATGTCCAGACTCTGTACAAGGGCACGTAGCATCTTCACAGAGACTGAAATACAAGGAGAGACCCTCCTTGCCAGTGTCAGTTATTCAGAGGTTAGTCGTTTGTAATTTTAAATATGAATTGGCAATCGCGGCGCGCAGCATATATTTTGTGTCTATTCCAAGTAAATTTAAGTCATACATTATATACAATAAACACTTAATAAATTTAAGATAGTTCCATGTAAATTATAATAAAATCCAAGAAAATTGATAGCATTATTTATTTGTTTAGTTTGTGTCATATATTATTGTTATTAATATTTTATGATAATATTGTGGATCGTTTTCGATAGCGGTATAAAATTAATATTAATGTTATTTTAAACAATTATAAAAGTATTCATTTCCAACATAAAACCGACATAAACACTTTGTGCTAATATACGTTAAGCTAATGTGCGCATTTGAAAATTCTATTGTGTTTTTTACTTACATTTCTTACTAGTATTTATAATTGAATGTGTGGTAAAACTACATTTTTTTCAGGTAAGTGTACGATATGTTCTTACAAGTGAAAAACTTTAACCTTTGTAGAGCACAAAATAATATGTACCATCTTGCTATATAATTTTATATACATGTTTTATATACACGTTACCACACGTTATATTATATAATTTTTCTAACATTTATCTCTCTATAAAAATAAGGCGCACTCTTGTACAAGACAGTCTTTTATCTAACATATGAAATGTGTTACTTAAAAAATATAAACATATATTAAAAGTAAAAGTTAGAGAAACATTAATTATTGGATTACTTTGCATGTTTGAAAAATTGATTGTCACTATTGGTCTTTATATGGCTCTTTTATTATTTTTATTTATATTTATTTAATTTTTTAATGGCATATTTGAAATGTATTTTGTTTATGTGATTCGCTTGTGTGATGCTGAATCATCTGATGTAGATTGACATTTTACATATCTATATTCAAACTAAATTCTTATTCTAGCTTTTATTATAAATGTTATTTTTGTATATGATATATATGTTGGTTTTTGTTCTTATCTAGATCTGGTGAATCTGGTGGTGCTATGGTATGTTCAACCATTGGAAATCATCATCGTAAGAGTAATTCTTTAGACGCTGGGATGGGAAAGCAAACGAAACAACAATCATCGCGCGATCGGTAAGTTACAAAGTTAATTTTTCGTCACGTTGTACGCTAAACTGTATTGTTTGCATTTCAGTGAACGAGTTTATAGATTTCGTTGTATCGTACCGTATCCGCCCAACAGCGAATTCGAGCTGGAACTTCGCGTGGGAGATATAATATATGTTCACAAGAAACGCGATGACGGATGGTACAAGGGTACACAACAGCGTACTGGTCGCACAGGATTATTTCCGGCAAGTTTTGTGGAAGCTTTCTGAGATCCGACGCAAAGTCGCATAGTGCTAGAAACTTGCATATAACTTAGCCTTTTCCGTGTATTACATGACATATATGAAGTTCTAAGTAATGAGGCTATTCAAGTTCTTGTGTGTGCGACGCGCATATATATTTTGTTGTTGATTTTCTCGCGTTAGACTCAAATAAAACTGTAATTGATTTATCAATGCATATCCGCGTTCGGCAAAGCTCGAATATACTGTGATCGGCTTGTTTATATTGTTTTTATTTTTAGATCCTTAATTAAATCTAAAGAAAAATGGCTATCACAGATAATAAGCACAAAACGCGCTTACTAAGCGTTGTGTTTTGCTGAGCGCGGCCACTTATGTAGACATATATTACGCGTGCCGTGTTGTGCAATAAATAAAGTGAATACCGCAATATGAAAAAGCGTGCAATGATGAGAAAATTTGCGCCACAATATTTCTGTGCAGCAAACCATAAGTGGAATAATGCCACACATGATAAAATGACTGATACATGTCAAGTTAACAAACACATTCACACAGTGAATACAATAGTGACCGTCTACATGTCAGTGATTTTGATTCCGATTTAGTCATTAAGTTCATTTCTTTCATATTCTGATGGTCGGAGTGTTGCTCGGTCTACAAGACTTTTTTTTTTTATCTGATCTTACCGTTGCAATTTTTGGCATTGAATAAAGAGATCTGGTTTTATCTCGCTCATCCTTAGCTGTCTCTTTCGCTTGAGCAACGCGAAGACAAGTTCTTTACAAGTTCTCGCACAAAGCAGTGAGTTCCTCTGAATCACATTGGCGTATAGATGGACACTGCTGTATATACTTTTCGCATAAAAATGAATTATATTATAATAACAAAATAGTGTGACATGACATATACGTGAAAAAAAATAATTCAAAAACTATTCAACTGTACTGCCATTGAGGTAATATAGACGGAGATGTTTTCGTAACAAAATAAGAAGTTCATTATTCAAATGATTACTGCCATTTGTGAACGAGAAAGATATCCGTGTTAAACCTCTCGTGTTAAACCACCACTGATTTCTAAACTTTTACTTGTCTTCTCAATGCGTATAATTTAACGCACAAAGAGAAGTATTACATAAATTTAAAAAAATGTATCATACACACCACACACATAAAGCTATTTGTGACACGTAACTAAATGTAGAATTATACTTTACATTATGTGTTCGCTTGTGTGCTAAAAGAGTTCTATTTAAGTTTTCGAATAAAACTTGTGAAAACACAACCTCTTAAATTTTTAAATGAACTAAACGAGGAAATACTAAAATGTCTCCAAAAAATTAAATTGTAAATTAAAAAAAAAAAAGACCAATTTGAAACACAACACAGATTAGTGTATCAAAATAATATTTTAAATGAAAGAAGGCGTTTTACGGATATTTTAATTTTAAATTTAGATCTTTTTCAGTGTGCTAAACAAATATGTAAAAAATCAGGAAAATTAGTAATAATTTATATCAATGGTTTTGCCGTTGTCTGAGGAAATAATTTTCTTATATTTTTTAATTGTTGTAACTAGTTTAATTAGAATTTTTGGAAAATGATCTTGATGTTTATGCGATGTTGAAATATTATATGAATACTAATTTATGAATTATAACACTAGATTTGTTTTCTAATTTTATAAAGTCAGTATACACGTCAGTATACATGTACTTGTTAAGCAGCATATGACAAGAGATTGGTCCTTCGTGTATCACATTTGTAAGCTATTTTGAAGATACGTGAAAGAATTAATTATTTAATAACACAAAAAAACAGTGCTTCCATTTATACATATACATATATATCACCTGATTGTCGATCAGTATTTATTTAGATTAGATACACGAGAATGTTTTGCTATATGTTCTCTCTCAAATTATTATTAATTATATAATCTTTTTGCGCAAACAAATGTTGTGTATCTTTATACTGTTTTACTTTGTTAAAAGATACTGTACTACTTATTGTATTATTGTCGTAATTATATACAATTATTTTATATAATTTATATTAAGCAGCAAGCACAAGCGTACCTAATTTTATATTATATTATTTAATGATGTACATATATAATGTGTATATAAAATATAAATGGAGAAATGTGTTCGTAAGTTTCTCTATTTATTTAATATTATACTGAATATTCCGAGTTATAACAGCTGAAGACTATAAATTAAAAACTATACTTTTACTTATAGAACATTTGTTTTCTTCCTTCTATGTACATATACTGAGTGAGGCTCCTAAAGCGTAACAACTGAATATTGTATTGTAGAACATACTATGTATAAGTTGAACTGTTAAAACTTGGCATATTCTGTATCTCAAACTGCGTTTTTTGGCGGCAACGTCGTTGACAGCTTGTGTTGAAAACGTTTTTTGTTGGCATGGCGACAATGATATATGTTGTTTCCAACTTATGTTGTCAACGATGTTGCATCGGCCTAAACCAGACTCTTTATACTCGGGGAGCGCGACTCCCCGCGCGAATGTGTATGTATAATGCTCAACTCATTAATGTTCTACATAAACGTAATCTACAATACATTTACACACACACATACACAATAATTAAATTGTGACACATAATATGTTGCACAAATTCAGGAGTAATAAGAAAACCGTACACAGTACAGTATATTCTATTCTCATCGCAAATATGTATGTATAGGCATGTATTTAATCAGGGAACATATTTATATTACTTGTGAATATATTTAAATGATGTATACTTGTACAGAATTTTACTGTAATTTCTTGATGTTGTAGGAATTGGCAGATGTCCTGTTACTTAGTTAAAAACAAACTCTGATGTACAACGAATCATATTGTAAAAAGTACAGCGTTGCGCAAAATGTTGTAAGGACAAAAGTCTATGATACTTTACAAAATTGTTACAGTTTCCTATGGTTGAAGTTTATTTACAATTTTTTTAAAAAATTTCCTTTGTCTTTTAATTAATGCAAAAAAAAACATTTAAACGTGTATATCTCGCTTATTCATGTATGATATTAACACGTAGCAATACGAAATGTAAATGTAATCATGACATTTGCAAACTCCTACGATTTGAAGAACTTTCTTTTATCTCTCTATTTATCTTCTTTGAAATGCAGAATAATTTATGTCTATATGTTATTTATCGCGATTGTATAACAAATATGAAAAAAAAACTTAACGTTTCACTTTGATTTTATTATATCGTAAAAAACAAAAAAAACAATATTATATCCTAATGGATGAGATCTAATAAAGATGCTAACGAGATGTAGTAAACGCATATATACTTTCCATACTCTCGTATCTAAGAGTGACTTAAAGGTAATGAATGTCTACATGCACATACCACTGACAGAGATGTAATTTTATAGTTATTCGTGTCCGAATGTGAGAATCACGTGGCTGGATATATTTTTTTATGTATCAGTCACTCTTCAGAGCGCAAATAAAGTAATTGAACCGTAGAATTGAATCGCATCTAGAAGTATGGGATAGAGAAACAAATATCTCTCATGTGAGGGGCCACACTAAGCATGTAATAATCCAACAGTTTATACATTGTAACAGAATATGTAGAAGTCGTCGAAAGGGAGAATGATAGAAAATGATATATAAATATATATATATATATATATACATATAAAGTACACGCGTCTGCGTGTGTGTATGTAAATGCACGTGTACACATACACATATATATATATATCTATATATATATACATACATACACATATACCTATTTATACAAAGAAACTCATCTGTTTGTGTTCACGCGAATTATTGTTATAAGTTTTATTTGAGAATTATATTGTACTCTATTGTGTATTTTCGTGTTTATCCGAAACTTATTAAACGTCACACGCACAATATATTCAATGTTTTTTGCATATACTCATCTCTCTTTGAAAAATATATGTAAAGATAACGAGATTTTTGTACGATGCAATTTTTGCTTTTGCATCTTTTTTTGATATCTAAATAAATTTCCGTGACTTTTATCGGTAATTCGTATAAATTTGATTCCTAAATATAAAATTACATTAAGAACGAAATTATAGAACCATAACGCATAGAATCTATTTACGCATACTTATGTATGTTTTATATAATGTACACTTAAATAATTTATATATCGCTGACACATACTGAGAAATTTGTAAAGTAGTTTTTAAGTTGCAAGCAGTACATCTAGATTGATTATGACATCAAACTAATTATATATCTCATCGTTACGTATATTGCAACAGAATTCAATGCGACTCGATCACACAAAATTTGTCTTCCGCATATTGTGTTGATTCAATATTATTGCCTGTATGTTTTTCGTGTTGAAGGATACAAGATTCGCGCAGCAATGACTTTGAATCAACGTGTGCGAATCACTTACTACGTTCTGTGAATTGTAAATAAGTTATTACGAACTCTGTCATTCCTGTGTGATGGTGCGACACAAAATCGCGTTATCATCGAAGCTATACTTTCGTAAGAACAATAACCTTATACAGAAGCCGGAACATCTATAGATTGCACAACCAACATTTACAACATGTAGCGTAGCATGTAAGATGAAGATCCGAATCGAGAGCCTTCGTTAAATAGACCAAATGTGTTTCTAGCACTTGTTTCGTAAAGAAGGAACTTAGAATAGTCATTACATACCTGTTATTATATCTTTACACGCTACTTATGCTATCTCGGTATTTTGTCACTAACGTAATATATTTCAAGTCTATGTCGATGTCGTGTCCAAGCGTAATTTACATGTATACATACAAGTATCATTTATTATTTAAAAGGCATATAATATAAAGCCTGTAATAAACTTATTCACATGGCTACCACAAAAAAAAACATTCTACTTTACTTCTCTAATATATACATATATATTACATATACTATATGTAATGTGTACCTTATTTTAATATACCATGTTCATTTCTTTCCTTCCTTTTCTCTCTCCCTCTCTCTCTTTCTCTTTTTCAATTACTTAAATGTTAAAACCAGTTTTTTATTTGTTAGTTATAAATTACCAAATTCATTAGACTAGGCTGTAAATAATCATTGCAATAGAAAATCCATTTATACACACTATTGTCGTATACGAAACTTAATCTAGTAATTACATACATTACACGAGACTGATCAATGCTCAGTCCGATACAGAATCCCTTGAACTGTCGCAGACAGTTTATAGATAATTGAAGCCTTTCGTGTGAGTTACCGTATTAGTTATCATCACTATGTTTCTCATTGAGTTTATCGTTATTATTAAAGAACTACTTCAATGACAAATTTATAATTTCTTCAAAAAGCTACCTTCTAATGTAATGATTTAATAGTAAGAAACATGTGATGTTTAATACTATCTTGCTGCTGTATCAATTATCTGCCTAAGTGCCAAAGAAAAGTTGAAATTGACAAAGTCTGCTTTCTGTGACCTCGACGATAATCATTTACTACTACGCATCAATGATATTTATACCAGTGCTTTAATACAACAGTCTGGCTATCTTCGCGTGGAAACGCTTCTTCGCACGCAAGCATTTCAATTCAGTCGCAAATTTAATCAAGCAAGCGACTTAATCGAAGGATGTTATCTAAAGATGAAACAGTATATATTTTATATAAAAATACATGTTATTAAAATCACGTCATAAGATTGGTGCATGTGCAAAACTCTAAAGACCCACACTTTTGTTCCAACGCTCTTATCGTATTGTTGTTTATTTATTATTTGTTTCACAAAATATTACTAAAAGTTTCAATATATTCCGGAAAAAAAGTCCTGCATATATAGTTGTGTACTTTGATATCTGATTATAAATAATTACATATGTAATTACATATAAGGTCTCAGAATGAGATCGCATACGCGATCTCATAAGTGATTGCATAAATTACACACTAGATATAAAATTTTATGGATAAATTTTTTCTAGTTTCTCGGTATCCGGTAAAAAATATTTCATATATACTTATACACAAATTAAAATAATTATATCTAATTATGCAAATTTATATGCCGAATATGTCCATACAATTTTATACATGGAAAATTTTTTACTGGGTATTTTAAACTTTTTGCATGAGAGATAACAAATATGTAGTAAAGTGATAAAGAACACACAAAGTATTTCATAGCAACAGAACCAGTAAAATACGACGCAAAAATTATAGTACGCACAAAAATTATAAAATAAAAAATGTACGCCACAATTGAATATATATTAAGACTTTTGAATATTCATTCCGAGAGTTACCTTGAACGATAATGTAACAAATGAAAAATTATATCAGATTTATAAATTTTTACGAAAGTACGAGTCGAGACGTTCAAGGTAACTCGGAATGAATATTCAGAAGTCTTAATGTACATATATTCAATTGTCGCATACATCTTGCATCCCATAATTTTTGTGCATACTATAATTTTTGCGTCGTATTTTACTAGTTTTGTTGCTATGAAATAATTTGTGTGTTTTGTGTCACTTTACATTATTTGTTATTTCTCATGTTATCTCTGAGAGATAACAAATATATAAAGTACGTAAAAGTACGTAAATATATAATGTAAAGTGATACACACAGGACGCACAAATTATTTCATAGCAACAAAATACGATGCGAAAATTATAGTATGTACAAAAATTATAATATGCAAAATGTATGAGACAATTAAATATTAAAATTATAGTATGCAAAATGTATGCGACAATTAATACATCAAGACTTCTGAATATTCATTCCAAGAGTTACTTTAAGACAATGTCAAACAAAAAATGAGAAATTATATAGATTTATGCACTTAGGACTGCGACAAACTAAATTTTTACAGCGATATTTGAAAGTCAGCGAAATTTTTGTTTCGAGATTCGGATTAATAAATAATTATAAATACGTTCACAATAAAAATAGGAAATTGTTAATACGACGTTAATACGATGTTATTTTTAATCTCTCATGTAATGTTTCAAAAGATTGATGAAACTTTTGTTTCGAGATTCGGATTAATAAGTAATTATAAATACGTCCACAGTAAAAATAGAAAATCGTTAATACGACGTTATTACGATGTTATTTCTAATCTCTGATGTAATATTTCTGCTTACACTTGAATCTTTTGATTAATTATTTTAAGATTTGCGACAGAGCAAAAAAACTTGCACATTGTATTTATACATTTGTCATAAGATCTGTGACAACAGAAAAACGTACACCCAGCAAACATAGAATATAACTATTATATAACATAGAGGTAACACGTAATATATAACAGCTGTTTTACTTTATTAACATTGATGTTATATAATTTTTAATGTTTTAAAATTTTAATATAATCATATTATATACCTATTATATTGCTTGTTATTAGCTGGTAATGACATTATAAGCAATATAATAGATATGTAATAGATTACATAAATGTTATATAAATTTTACATTACTGTTATATAACACTATTTATCAATATATAATTGTAATTTAATAATAATGAAACAGTTACATGTTATATTCATATTATATAACTGCAATGTACAATCAGTAGGAAATTACAACTAACATGAATGTTACATGCAACGACCATGGTATATTACTTGTTACATTCTGTTTCATTACGACAATGTTGCTGTTGTATATCTGTGTTTGCTGGGCATATATATGTAAATTGTGCGTTTATCGAAGTAGTAAATTGCATGAAGAAAATCTTGTATATTTTTTGCTCATTACGTAATTTAAATACAAGGCTGTAAAAATAAAAGTTGCAAAAATTTTAACTAACCGATTATATACATATAAAAAACAAAGAGATGAAAGTTCACTGAGTTTGTTTGTTGCTGGCTGCAAGAGTTTGTAATAAAACATCACGATCAAAGTTGTTCGTACATATGTAAATTGTAAGAATATTCGCGCGAGCCGTATTCACTTTTGTTCTCATCATGTTTAATTGTCATGTTGCACGCTACATTGACGCTATTGCTAAAATTATCGTTGGATAAAAGCGAATCTGTCTAGTCTACGCGAACAAAGCAAAGAATTCATTAAGAAAAAATCTATACAAGTTTGCAAAACTGTTTACACATGCAAATTCTGAAATATACTGAGTGTGTCATTTTCTTATTTCTGAAAAGACTTTTAAAGTCTTACTAAATTTTCATTTTTTTTGTTTTAGAATTTTTCTTCAATCTTTAATACGAAAAACTTTTGCGCACAAATTTCTGAAAAAATTACGAGAACGTTTTTGATCCCGGAAAAATAACACCCCATACAGCACACAAATATTGCATATACATTGCAGGAATCTTTTACCGCAATGTTGCAATGTTGCCGTTTCACTGTGAAATATTGATGCATCATTGTTGTTGAATTGCAGCAACGTTCAAATGGCCGCTTTTAGGGAGATTGCAACAAAATATCATAGCAATATTGCAACGAATGTAACAAATATGCAATAATGCAGTGTTACTGCAATCATTAAGTAATATTGCATATAAGAATAGTTTTATTTCTTATACATTGCGTTAAAAACATGAAGATATATGAAAGAAGGAAAAGCTTCGTATAAACAAGAATGCAATAATTTTACATCTAAAATATATATTATAAAACTACATATATAAATATATATTTTGTTAGATTAAAGTATTGTATTTGTGTTCAAAAAAATACAATAGTGTATGTATAAAATTAAATACAATACTTTAATTTTTTTAAATATATTATTTATATTGTATAGCTTTATATTAATATATAT